>NW_023331667.1:0-35970 GCF_011100685.1 Canis lupus familiaris
CTCTGGTCACCCCTTGGCTTCACTAGGGTCTGGTGAATCTGGTCCTTAGCTGGTCCGCACCTGGATCTGGTGACTGGTCGCCACCTGGGCCTCACCTGGACTTGGTGAATCCTGTTGCCACCCTGCGCCTCACCTGGACCTGTGACTGTGGTCCCACCTGGACCTCACCTGGATCTGGTGGCTCTGGTTCCCATATGGGGCTCTCCTGGACCTGGTTCTGTGGTCTCCATCTGGCCTCACTTGGAACACAATTGACTCTGAACAATATTTGGGCCTCTCTTGTACCTGTTGACTCTGGTCCTTACTTGGGCATCACTGGGAGCTGGATACTCTGTTATATACCTGGGCCTCACATGGACCGGTGACTGTGGTCCCACCTGAGCCTCACCTGGACGAGTTGACTGGTTCCCACAGGGAGCTCACCTGGACCTGGTGACTCAGGCCTCCATATGGGCATCATGGGACTGGTTTCTCACTTCCACATCGGGGCCTCACATGGACCAGTGATTTCGTCCCACTCTGGGCCTCACCCTGAGTGGTGAATCTGGTCCCCATCTAGGCCTCACCAGTACTGGTGACTTTGTCCCCACTGGACCTGATTGCTGTGGACTTTCTTGGCCTCACTGGAACTGGGACTCTGAACCTATCTGGAGTCACCCAGATCTGGTGACTCTGGCCTCACCTGGGCATCATTGGTACCTGGTGACTCTGTTCCTCACCTTGAGCCTCACCTGGACATGATGTCTCTGGAACCTCTCTGGGCCTCTCCCTGACCTGGTGACTCTAGTCCCTAACTGGGCATCATCGGGACATGGTTCCACTGCATTGCCTGCAGGTTGGCCTCACCTGGATGTGGTAACTCTCGTCCTTACCTGGGTATCATCGGGACATGGTTCCTCTGCATGGCCTGCAGGTTGGCCTCACCTGGACCTGGGGTGCCTTGCCACCTGGCTCACCAATACCTGGTGACTCAGGTCCCCACGTGGGCCTCATTTGGACCTGGTGAATCTGGTCCTTACCTGGTCGTCACCCGGAACTGGTATGTCTGGTCACCACCTGGGAATAACCTGGGCCTGGTGAATCTGGTCCCAATCTGGGCCTCACCCTGTCCTGGTGACTTTGTTCCCCCCTGGACCTGATTGCTGTGGACTCCGTCTTGGCCTCACCTGGAAATGGTGACTCTGATCCTAACTGGGCCTCCCCCATCTGGTGACTCTGGTCCTCACCTGTGGACCATTATGATCTGGATACTCTGTTCCACACCTGAGCCTCACCTGGACATGATTACTCTGGATCCCCTCTGGACCTCACCCTGACATGGTGACTCTGGTCCCCATGTGGATGTCACCTAGACCAGGTATATCTGGTACCCTCTAGGCCTCAACTAGACTGGTGACTGTGGTCGTCAACTGGGCCTCACCGGGACCTAGTGGATATGCTCCCCTCTTGCGCCTCATCTGAACCTGGTGACTCTGGTTCCACCTGGGCACTGGGACCTGGATACTCTCTTATATACCTGGGCCTCACCTGGACCTGATGACTGTGGTCACACCTGGGCCTCACCTGGACCTGGTGAATCTGGTCCCCATCTGGGCCTCACCCAGTCCTTTGACTTTGTTCCCCACCTGGACTTGATTGCTGTGGTCCCATTCTTGGCCTCATGGAACTGGTGACTCTGATCCTATATGCGCGACTCCCAGATCTGGTGACTCTGGTCCTCACCTGGGAGTTATTGGTACCTGGAGACTCTGTTCCACACCTGAGCCTCATCTGGAACTGATGACTCTGGAACCTTTCTGGGTCTCACCCTGACCTGGTGACTCTGGTCCCCATCTGGATGTCACCTGGACCAGGTGTGATACTATTACTCCTCTAGGCCTCAACCCGATCTGGTGACTCTGGTCCTCAACTGGGCCTCAACTGGACCTAGGAATATGCTCCATCTGGGCCTGATTTGGACCTGGTAACTCTGGTCACTACCTCGGCATCATCGGGTCATGGTTCCACTGCATGGCCTACAGGTTGCACTCACCTGGACCTGCTTACTGTGTTCCACACCTGGGACTCAAGTAGACCTGTTGACCATGGTCCCCAAGCCTGCCTCACATGGACCTGTTGCCTCTGATCCCCACCGGGGCCTCACGTGAACCTGGTAACTCTGGTTCACTCGGCCTCATCTGGACCTAGTGACTCTGGTCCCCACCTGGACTTCACCTGGATCTGGTGACTCTGGTCCCCACCTGGACTTCAACTGGATCTGATGACACTGGTCCCCACCTGGACCTCACCTGGACCTGGTGACTCTGGTCCTCAGTTTGGCCTCACCTGGACCTGTTGACTCTTGTCCCCACTTTGACCTAACTCAGAACTGTGAATCTTGCCCCACCTAGGCCGCACCCAGACCTGGTGACTCTTGTCCCAGCTATGCCTCAATTCGACCTGTGAATCTGGTCCTCACGTGGGTCTCACATGGACCTGGCACTCAGCTGGATAGAGTGGCTCTGGTTCCCACAGGGGCTCACCTGACTGCTGAATGTGGTCTTATTCTATGCCTCACCAAGACCTGGTGATTCTGTTCCCCATCTAGGCCTGCATGGCCCTAGTAACTCTGTTCCTCACCCAGGCATCATTGGGACCTGGATACTCTATTCCACACCTGGGCCTCACTCTGACCAGGGACCTCTGGTCCCATTCTGGGCCTCAATCTAAACTGGTTACTCTGGTTACCCATCTGGGCCTCACCCTTACCTGGTGACTCTGGTCACCCCTTTGACTTCCCTTGGGCCTGGTGAATCTGGACCTTAGCTGGTCCGCACCTGGATGTCGTGACTGGTCGCCACCTGGCCTCCCCTGGACTTGGTGAATCCTGTTGCCAGTTTCGCTCACCTGGACCTTGTGACTGTGTTCCCATCTGGTCCTCACCTGGATCTGGTGGCTCTGGTTCCCATATGGGCTCTCCTGGACCTGGTTCCTGTGGTCTCCATCTGGCCTCACCTGGAACACAATGACTCTGATACATATTTGGGCCTCTCATGGACTGTGACTCTGGTCCTTACCTAGGCATCATTGGGACCTGGATACTCTCTTATATACCTGGGCCTCATGGACCTGGTGACTGTGATCCCACCTGGGCCTACCTGGACGAGGTGACTGGTTCCCACAGGGACCTCAACTGGACCTGGTGACTCAGGTCCTCATATGGACATCATGGGACCTGGTTTCTCAATTCCACATTGGGGCCTCACCTGGACCTAGTTATTCTCGTCCCTCTGGGCCTCACCCTGACGTGCTGACTTAATCCCCCCGGATATCACCAGTACCGGGTGACTCTGGTCCCCCTCCGGACTCACCCGGAGCTGGGGTCACTGTCCTCAACTCGGCCTCAACAGGACCTGGTGAATCTACTCCTCACTTAGGCTCGTCTGGACCTTGTGACTCTTTTCCCACCTGGCAACAATGGGACCTGGTTTGTCAGTTCCACATCGGGCCTCACCTGGACTAGTGATACTCGTCCCCCTCTAGGCCTCACCTGACATGGTGACTCTGGTCTCCAGCGGATATCACCAGAACCGGGTGACTCTGGTCCCCCTCTGGGACTCACCTGTAGATGGGGACACTGCTCCTCAACTGGGCCTCAACAGAACCTGGTGAATCTACTCCTCACTTAGGCCTCGTCTGGACCTTGTGACTCTTTTCCGACCTGGCATCAATGGGACATGGTTACTCTGTTCCCCACCTGGGCCTCACCTGGACATGATAATTTGCTCCGCACTTTGGCCTCAACTCGTCCTGATGACTCTGGTCCCCCACCTAGTCCTCAATCTGGACTTGTTGACTGTGGTCCCCACCTGGGTCTCCCTGACCTGGTGACTCTCGTTCCCACATGAACCACACCAGGACCTGGTGACTGTGGTGTTCTTGTAGACTCACATTTACCTGGTGACTCTGGTCCCCATTAGGGCCTCACCTGCAACTCGTAACTCGGGTCCATACCTGGGCATTATCGGGACTCCGTTCCTCTGCATGGCCGGAAGGTTGGCCTCCCCTGGACCTGTGAGTGGGGTTGACATCTGGGCCTCACCCATACCGGTGACACAGGTCCCCACGTGGGCCTCACTTGGACCTGGTGAATCTGGACCTTACCTGGTCCTCACCCGGAAATGGTAACTCTGGTCACCACCTGGGAATCACCTGGACTGGTGAATCTGGTCCCCATCTGGGCCTCACCCATTCCTGGTGACTTTGTTCCCCACCGGGACCTGATTGCTGTGGACAATTCTTGGCCTCACCTGGTACTGGTGAGTCTGATGCTATGTGGGCCTCACCCAGATCTGGTGACTCTGGTCTTCACCTGTGGACCATTATGACCTGGATACTCTGTCCACACCTGACCCTCACCTGGACATGATGACTCTGGATCCCCTCTGGGCCTCACCCTGACATTTTGACTCTGGTCCCCATCTGGATGTCACCTAAACCAGGTGAATCTGGTACCCCTGTAGGCCTCAACTAGACCTGGGCATTTTGGTCCTCAAATGGGCCTCACGGGACCTAGTGAATATGCTCCCCACCTGCGCCTCATCTGGACCTGGTGACTCGGTTCTACCTGGGCATCATCAGGACACGGTTACTCTATTCCCCACTGGGACTGACCTGATCTGGTAACTCTGGTCCTGACCTTGGCCTCTTCTGTCCCAGGGACTCTGGCTCCACCTGGTCTCGCCTCTAGCTGGTGACTCTGATCCTAAGCATGGCCTCACCAGACCTGGTGACTGTCTTTCCCAATGGAACCTCACCTGGACCTCATGTCTCTGGTCCCTCCTGACCCTCACCAGGACCTGGTGTCTCTGGTACCACCAGGTAGCATCAGGATATGGTTACACTGTTCAGTAACAGTGACCCAGGCGGACCTATTAACTCTGGTCTTCACCTGGGCCACACCTGGACGGGTTGTCACTGGTTCCCACCAGGGTCTCACCTGGACATGTGTGTCGGATCCCCACCTGGTCCTCACCTGTAACTGTTGATTCTCGTTCCCACATGGACATCATGGGACCTGGTGGCTGCAGTGTTTCTAGCTTCTCATGTACCTCGTGACTCTGGTCCCCACCAGGGCCTCACCGGGACCTGGTGAGTGTGGTTGCCACCTGCACCTCACCTTGACCTGGTGATTCTGGTCTGCACCTGAGACTACCCTGGATCTGGTGACTCTGGTCCCATCTGGGCTTCACCTGTTTTGGGGACTCCGGTCCCCATCTGGTCTCACATGGCCCTTTTGACCATGGTCCTCAACTGGGCAAAATTGGACACGGTGACTGTGTCCAAACTGGACCACATCTCGACCAGGTCACTTGGTCCCCCTCTGGGTGTCACCGTGCCCTAGAGACTGTGAACCCCACTTTGGCTGACTTGACCTGCTGACCCTGGTTGCCACCTACGCCAGACCTCGAACTGTTGACTCTGGTTCTTTCAAGGGCCTCCCCTGTACCTGGTGATCCTTGTCCCCACCTGCTCCTCAACTGGACGTGGTGACACTTGTCCCAACCGGGGACTCACCTGGACTGCTACTGTGTTCCACACCTGGGCCTCAAGTAGACATGTTGACCATGGTCCCCAAACCGGCCTCACATGGACCTGTTGCCTCTAATCCCCACCGGGACCTCACGTGAACTTGTAACTTGGTCCTCAACTGGGCGTCATCTGGACCTAGTGACTCTGGTCCCACCTGGGCTTTACCTGGATCTGGTGACTCTGGTCCCACTGGACTTCACCTGGATCTGGTTACTCTGGTCTCCAACTGTACCTCTGTTGGACCTGGTGACTCTCTTTCAAACATGGACCTCACCTGGATGGTGACTCTGGTCCTCAGTTGGCCTCACCTGGACTGGCGTCTCTCGTCCCCACTTTGACCTATCAGAACTGCTGAATCTTTCCCCAATTAGGCCGCACCCATACCTGGTGACTCTTGTCCCAGGTATGCCTCAATTCGACTGATGAATTGGTCCTCACGTGGGCCTCACATGGACCTGCTACTCAGCTGGATAGAGTGGCTCTGGTTCCCACATTGGGTTCACCTGATACTGGTGACTGTGGTTTTATTCTATGCCTCACCAGGACCTAGTGATTTGTACCCCATATGGGCCTGCATGGTCCTAGTCACTCTGGTCCTCACCCAGCATCACTGGGACCTGGATACTCTATTCCACATCTGGGACTCACTCTGACCAGGGACCTCTGGTCCATTTGGGCCTCAAACTAAACTGGTTACTCTGGTTCCCCCTCTGGGACTCACCCTTACCTGGTGACTCTGGTCACCCCTTGGGCTTCACTTGGCCTGGTGAATCTGGTCCTTAGCTGGTCCGCACCTGGATGTGGTGACTGTTCGCCACTGGTCCTCACCTGGACTTGGTGAATCCTGTTGCCACCTGCGCCTCACCAGGACCTTGTGACTGTGGTCCCACGGACCTCACCTGGATCTGGTGGTCTGGTTCCCATATGGGGGTCTCCTGGACTGGTTCCTGTGGTCTCCATCTGCCTCAGCTGAAACACAATGACTCTGATCCATATTTGAACCTCTACTGGACCTGTTGACTCTGGTCCTTACCTGGGCATCTTTGGGAGCTGGATACTCTTATATAACTGGGCCTCACCGGGACCTGGTGACTGTGGTCCCACCTGGCCCTCACTGGGACGAGGTGACTCGTTCCCACAGGTACCTCACCTGGACCTGGTGACTCAAGTCCTCATATGGGCATCATGGGACCTGGTTTCTCAGTTCCACATCGGGGCCTCACCTGGACTAGTGATTCTCGTCCCCCTCTGGACCTCACCCTGACGTGGTGACTCGGTCCCCACCTGGATACACCAGAACCGTGTGAGTCTGTTCCCCTCTGGGACTCACCCAGAGCTTGGGATATTGGTCTTCAACTGGGCCTCAACAGGACCTGGTGAATCTACTCCTCACTTAGGCCTCGTCTAGACCTTGTGACTCTTTTCCCACCTGGCATCAATGGGACATGGTTACTCTGTTCCCCACCTGGGCCTCACCTCCACATGATAACTTTGCTCCACACTTTGGCCTCAACTGGTCCTGATGACTTTGTTCCCCACACCTATGCCTCAGTCGGACCTGGTGACTGTGGTGCCCACCGGTCTCACCTGTACCTCGTGATTCTCGTTCCCACAAAAACCTCACCTGGACCTGGTGACTGTGGTGTTCTTGTAGACTCACATTTACCTGGTGACACTGGTCCTCACTAGTGCCTCACCTGGATCTGGTGACTCTGGCCTGCCGGTTGGCCTCACCTGACCTGGTGAGTGGGGTTGCTTCCTGGGCCTCACACATAGCTGGGTGACTCAATTCCCTCGGGCCTCTTGGACCTGGTGAATCTGGTCCTTACCTGGTCTGTCCCAGACCGGGGACTCTGGTCACCACCTGGGCCTCACCTGGACCTGGTGACTCAGGTCCTCATATGGGCATCATGGTAACTGGTTCTCAGTTTCACATCGGGGCCTCACCTGGACCTAGTGATTCTCGTCCCCCTCGGGCCTCACACTGACGTGGTGACTCTGCTCCCCACCTGGATATCACCAGAACTGGGTGACTCTGGTCCCCCTCTGGGATCACCCGTAGCTGGGACACTGCTCCTCAACTGGGCCCTCAACAAGGACCTGGTGAAATCTACTCCTCGTTAGGCCTCTTCTGGACCTGTGACTCTGTTTTCCCACCTGGCAATCAATGGGACATGGTTACTTCTTTTCCCCACCTGGGCCCTCACCTGGTCATGATAAACTTTGCTCCACACTTTTGGCATCAACTTGTCCTGATGACTCTGGTCCCCCCCCCTAGGCCTCAAATCTGGATCTGGTGACTGTGGTCCTCACCTGGGTCTCCCCTGGACCTGGTGACTCTCGTTCCCACATGAACCACACACCAGGACCTGGTGACTGTGGTGTTCTTGTAGGACTCACATTTACCTGGTGACTCTGGTCCCCACTAGGGCCTCACTGGATCTGGTGACTCTGGCCTGTAGGTTGTCCTCACCTGGACCTGGTGAGTGGGGTTGCCACCTGGGCCTCACCCTTACCCTGGTGACTCAGGTCCCCACTTGGGCCTCTTGGACCTGGTGAATCTGGTTAATTCTGGTCTCCACCTGGGAATCCCCTGGACCTGGAGAATCTGGTCGCCATCTGTGCCTCACACAGTCCTGGTGACTTTGCTCCCCACCTGGACCTGATTGCTGTGGACTCCTTTTGGGCCTCACCTGGAAACTGGTGAGTCTGATCCTAACTGGGCCTCACCCAGATCTGGTGACTCTGCTCCTCACCTGTGGACCACTATGACCTGGATACACTGTTCCACACCTGAGCCTCACCTGGACATGATGACTCTGGATCCTCTCTGTGCCTCACTCTGACATGGTGACTCTGGTCCCCATCTGGATGTCACCTAGACCAGGTGAATCTGGGACCCCTGTCGACCTCAACCAGACCTGGTGACTCTGGTCCTTAACTCGGCCTCACATGGACCTAGTGAATATGCTCCCCACCTGCGCCTCATCTGGACGTGGTGACTCGGGTTCTACCTGGGCATCATCGGGGCATTGGTTACTCTATTCCCCATGGGACTGACCTGTTCCTAGTAAACTCTGGTCCTGTCTTTGACCTCTTCTGTACAGGTCACTCTGGCTCCACCTGGGCCTCACTGTAACTGGTAACTCTGATCCTAAAGCATGGCCTCACCTGACCCTGGTGACTGTGGTTCCCATCGGGATTTTACCTGGACATCATGTCTCTGGTCCCACATGGGCCTCACCAGGACCTGGTGTCTCCGGTACGCACCTGGGTAGCATCAGGATATGGTTACACTCTTCAATAACAGTGACCCAGCCGGACCTTTTAATAACTCTGGTCTTCACCTGGGCCACACCTGGACATGGTGACACCTGGATCCCACCTGGGTCTCAACTTGACATGGTGAGTCGGATCCCCACCTGGTCCTCACGTGTAACTGCTGATTCTCCGGCCCATATGGACATCATGTGGACCTGGTGGCTGCAGTGTTTCTAGCTTCTCATGTACCTTGTGACTCTGGTCCCCGCCAGGGCCTCACTGGGTCCTGGGATGTGGTTGCCACCTGCACCTCACTTGGACCTGGTGATTATGGTCTGCACCTGAGACTTCCCTGATCTACTGACTGTGGTCCCCACCTGGCTTCACCTGGATATTTGGACTCCGGTCCCCATCTGGGCCTCACCTGGCCCTGTTGACCATGGTCCTCAACTGGGCAAAATTGGGACCCGGTGACTGTGTTCCAAAACTGGACGTCACCTGGACCAGGTGACTCTGGTCCCCCTCTGGGTCTCTCACCGTGCCTAGTGACTGTGAACCCCACTTTGGCCTGACTTGGACCTGCTGACCTGGTTGCCACCTGCGTCTAACCTCCAACTGTTGACTCTGGTCCTTTCAAGGTCCTCCCTGTACCTGGTGATCCTGGTCCCGACCTGGGCCTCACCTGGACGTGGTGACTCTTGTCACCACCGGGGACTCACCTGGACCTGCTTACTGTGTTCCACACCTGGGCCTCAAGTAGACCTGTTGACCATGGTCCCCAAGCCGGCCTCACATGGACCTGTTGCCTCTGATCCCCACCAGGGCCTCACGTGTACCTGTTAACTCCTGTTCCTCACCTGGGCCTCATCTGGTCCTAGAGACTCTGGTCTCCACCTGGGCTTCACCTGGATCTGCTGACTCAGGTCCCCATCTGGACTTACCTGGATCCGTGGACTCTGGTCCCCACCTGGACCTCTCCTGTACCTGGTGACTCTCTTTACAACATGGACCTCACCTGGATCTGGTGACTCTGGTCCTCAGTATGGCCTCACCTGGAGCTGGTGTCTCTCGTCCCCCACTTGAACCTAACTCAGTACTGCTGAATCTTGCCCCAACCTAGGCCGCATCCAGACCTGGTGACTCTTGTCCCCACCTATGCTCAATTCGACCTGATGAATCTGGTCCTCACGTGGGCCTCACATGGACCTGGCACTCAGCTGGACCTGGGACTCAGCTGGATAGAGTGGCTCTGGTTCCCAAAAGGGGTCACTGATACTGCTGACTGTGGTCTATTCTATGCCTCATCAGGACCTAATGAATCTGTTCCCCATCTGGGCCTGCATGGCCCTAGTGACTCTGGTCCTCACCCAGGCATCATTGGGACCTGGATACTCTATTCCACACTTGGGCCTCACTTTGACCAGGGACCTCTGGTCCCATTCTGGGCCTCAAACTAACTGGTTACTCTGGTTCCCCCTCTAGGCCTCACCCTTCCTGGTGACTCTGGTCACCCCATGGGCTTCATTTGGGCCTGGTGAATCTGGTCCTTAGGTGGTCCGCACCTGGATCTGATGACTGGTCGCAACCTGGGCCTCTCCTGACTTGGTGAATCCTGTTGCCACCTGGGTCTCACTTGGACCTTGTGACTGTGGTCCCACCTGGACCTCACCTGGATCTGGTGGCTCTGGTTCCGATATGGGGCTCTCCTGGACCTGGTTCCTGTTATCTCCATCTGGCGTCACCTGGAACTCAATGACTCTGATACATATTTGTGCCTCTCCTGCACCTGTTGACTCTGGTCTTACCTGGACATCATTGGGACCTGGATACTCTCTTATATACCTGGGCCTCACCTGGACCTTGTGACTGTGGTCCCACCTGGGCCTCACCTGGACGAGGTGCCTGGTTCCCACAGGGACCTCACCTGGACCTGGTGACTCAGGTCCTCATATGGGCATCATGGAAACTGGTTCTCAGTTTCACATCGGGGCCTCACCTGGACCTAGTGATTCTCGTCCCACTCTGGGCCTCACCCTGACGTGGTGACTCTGCTCCCCACCTGGATATCACCAGAACTGGGTGACTCTGGTCCCCCTCTGGGACTCACCCGTAGCTGGGGACACTGCTCCTCAACTGGGACTCAACAGGACCTGGTGAATCTACTCCTCAGTTAGGCCTCGTCTGGACCTGTGACTCTTTTCCCACCTGGCATCAATGGGACATGGTTACTCTTTTCCCCACCTGGGCCTCACCTGGTCATGATAACTTTGCTCCACACTTTGGCATCAACTTGTCCTGATGACTCTGGTCCCCCCACCTAGGCCTCTATCTGGATCTGGTGACTGTGGTCCCCACCTGGGTCTCCCCTGGACCTGGTGACTCTCGTTCACACATGAACCACACCAGGACCTGGTGACTGTGGTGTTCTTGTAGACTCACATTTACCTGGTGACTCTGGTCCCCACTAGGGCCTCACCTGGATCTGGAGACTCTGGCATGCAGGTTGGCCTCACCTGGAACTGTTGAGTGGGGTGTCCACCTGGGCCTCACCCATACATGGTGACTCAGGTCCCTACGTGGGCCTCTTGGACCTGGTGAATCTGGTCCTTACCTGGTCCTGTCCCGGAGATGCGGACTCTGGTCACCACCCGGGACTCACCTGGACCTGGGGAATCTGGTCCCCATCTGGGTCTCACGCAGTCCTGGTCATTTATTCCCCACCTGGTCTGATTGCTCTGGACTCTTTCTTGGCCTCACCTGGAACTGGTGACTCTGATTCTATCTTCGCATCACCCAGACCTGGTGACTCTGGTCCTCACCTGGGCATCGTTGGTACCTGGTGACTCTGTTCCACACCTGAGCCTCACCTGGACATGAGGCTCTGGACTCTGGAACCACTCTGGGCCTAACCCTGACCTGGTGACTCTGGTCTCCATCTGGATGTCACATGGACCAGGTGATTTTTGTACCCCTCTAGGCCTCAACCAGATCTGGGGACTCTGGTCCTCAACTGGGCCTCACCTGGACCTAGTGAATATGCTCCATCTGGGCCTCATTTAGAACCTGTGACTCTGGTTACTACTTGGGCATCATCGGGACATGTTTCCACTGCATGGCCTGAAGGTTGGCCTCACCTGGATCTGATAACTCTGGTCCCAACCAGGGCATCATTGTGACATGGTTCCTCTGCATGGCCTGCAGGTTGGCCTCACCTGGACCTGGGGAGTGGGGTTGCCACCTGGGCCTCACCCATACCTGGTGACACAGGTCCCCATGTGGGCCTCACGTGGACCTGTTGAATCTTGTCCTTACCTGGTCCTCACCCGGAAGTGGTAAGTCTGGTCACCACCTGGAAGTCACCTGGACTTGGTGAATCTGGTCCCCATCTGGGCCTCACCCATTCCTGGTGAATTTGTTGCCCACCTGGACCTGATTGCTGTGGACTCTTTCTTGGCCTCACCTGGAACTTGTGACTCTGATCCTAACTGGGCCTCACCCAGATCTGGTGACTCTGGTCCTCACCTGAGGACCATTATGATCTGGATACTCGGTTCCACACCTGAGCCTCACCTGGACATGATGACTCTTATTCCCCTCTGGGCCTCACCCTGACATGGTGAATCTTGTCCGCATCTGGATGTCACCTAGACCAGGTGAATCTGGTACCCCTCTAGGCCTCAACTAGACCTGGTGACACTGGTCCTCAACTGGGCCTCAGCGGGACCTAGTAATCATGCTCCCCACCTGTGCCTCATCTGGAGCTGGTGACTCTGGTTCTACCTGGGCATCATCGGGACATGGTTACTCTATTCCCCACTGGGACTGACCTGATCCTGGTAACTCTGGTCCTGACTTTGGCCTATTTTGTACCAGGTCACTCTGGCTCGACCTGGGTCTCACCTGTAACTGGTGACTCTGATCCTAAGCATGGCCTCACCTGACGTGGTGACTGTGGTTCCCATTATGATATCACCTGGACCTCATGTCTCTGGTCCGACCTGGGCCTCACCAGGACCTGGTGTCTGTGGTACCAACCTGGTAGCATCAGGATATGGTTACACTCTTCACTAACAGTGACCCAGCCGGAACTATTAACTCTGCTCTTCACCTGGGCCACACCTGGACATGGTGATTCTGGTCTGTACCTGAGACTTTCCTGGATTTGGTGACTGTGGTCCCCACCTGGGCTTCACCTTGACTTGGGGACTCCGGTCCCCATCTGAGCCTCACCTGGCCCTGTTGACCATGGTCCTCAACTGGGAAAAATTGGTACCCGGTGACTGTGCTCCACAACTGGACCTCACCTGGACCAGGTGACTCTGGTCCCCCTCTGGGTGTCACCGTGCCCTAGTGACTGTGAACCCCACTTTGGCCTGACTTGGACCTGCTGACCCTGGTTGCCACCTGCGTCGGGCCTCGAACTGTTGACTCTGGTTCTTGCAAGGTCCTCCCCTGGACCTGGTGATCCTGGTCCCCACCTGGGCCTCACCTGGACGTGGTGACTCTTGTCACCACCAGGGACTCACCTGGACCTGCTTACAGTGTTCCACACCTGGGCCTCAAGTAGATGTGTTGACCATGGTCCCCAAGCCGGCCTCACATGGACCTGTTGCCTCTGATCATCACCGGTGCCTCACGTGTACCTGGTAACTCTGGTCCTCACCTGGGCCTCATCTGGACCTAGTGACTCTGGTCCCCACCTGGGCTTCACCTGGATCTGGTGACTCTGGTCCTCACCTGTGGACCATTATGACCTGGATACTCTGTTCCACACCTGAGCCTCAACTGGACATGATAACTTTGTTCCACAGTTGGGCCTCAACTGGTCCTGATGACACTGTTACGTTCTTAGGCCTCAATCCAGACCTGGTGACTGTCGTCCCAACCTGGGTCTCACCTGGAACTGGTGACTCTCGTTCCCACATGAACCACACATGGAGCTGGTGACTGTAGTGTTCTTGTAGACTCACTTTTACCTGCTGTCTCCGGTGCCGACTAGGGCCTCACGTGGATCTGGTGACTTTGGCATGCAGGTTGGCCTCACCTGGACATTGTGAGTGGGGTTGCCCCTGGGCCTCACCCATACCTGGTGAGTCAGGTCCCCGCGTGGGCCTCTTGGACCTGGTAAATCTGGTCCTTACCTGGTCGTCTCCCAGCCCCGGGGTCTCTGGTCACCACCTGGGCCTACCTGGACCTGGTGAATCTGATCCCCATCTGGGCCTCACCCAGGCCTGTTGACTTTGTTCCACTCCTGTATCTGATTGCTGTGGACTCTTTCTTGGCCTCACCTGGAACAGGTGACTCTGATCCTATCTGCCCGTCACCCCGACCTGGTGACTCTGGTCCTCACCTGGGCATCTTTGGTACCTGGTGACTCTGTTCCACACCTGAGCCTCACCTGGACATGATGACTCTGGAACCTCTCTGGGACACATCCTGACCTGATTACTCTGGTCCCCATCTGGATGTCACCTGGACCAGGTGATTCTGGTACCCCTCTAGGCCTCAACCAGGTCTGGTGACTCTGGTCCTCCACTGGACCACACCTGGACCTAGTGAATATGCTCCATCTGGGCCTCATTGGACCTGGTGATTCTGGTCCCTACCTGGGCATCATCGGGACATGGTTCCACTGCATCGCCTGCAGGTTGGCCTCACCTGGACCTGGTAACCCTGGTCCCTACCTGGACATCATCAAGGCATGGTTCCACTGCATGGCCTGCAGATTGGCCTCACGTGGACCTGGTGAGTGAGTTGTCACCTGGGCCTCACTCATGCCTGGTGACACAGGTCCCCACGTGGGCCTCACTTGGACTTGGTGAATCTGGTTCTTACCTGGTCCTCACCCGGAACTCGTAAGTCTGGTCACCACCGGGGACTCACCTGGAGCTGGTTACTGTGTTCCACACCTGGGCCTCAAGTAGACCTGTTGACCATGGTCCCCAAGCTGGCCTCACATGGACCTGTTGCCTCTGATCCCCACCTGGGCCTCACGTGTACCTGGTAACTCTAGTCCTCCCCTGGCCTCATCTTGACCTAGTGACTCTGGTCCCCACCTCTGCTTCACCTGGATATGGTGACTCTGGTCCCCACCGGGACTTCACCTGGATCTGGTGACTCTGGTCCCCACCTGGAACTCTCCTGCAACTGGTGACTCTGTTTCCAACATGGACCTCAGCTGGATCTGGTGACTCTGGTCCTCAGTTTGGCCTCACCTGGACCTGGTGTCTCTCGTCCCCACTTTGACCTAACTCAGAACTGCTGAATCTTGCCCCACCTAGGCCGCACAAAGACCTGGTGACTCTTGTCCCCAGCTATGCCTCCATTCGACCTGATGAATCTGGCCCTCACGTGGGCCTCACATGGACCTGGGACTCAGCTGGATAGAGTGGCTCTGGTTCCCACAAGGGGTTCACCTGATACTGGTGACTGTGGTCTTATCCTATGCCTCACCAGGACTTAGTGATTTTGTTCGCCATCTGGGCCTGCATGGCCCTAGTGACTCTGGGCCTCACCCAGGCATCATTGGGACCTGGATACTCTATTCCACACCTCGGCTTCATTTTGACGAGGGACCTCTGGTCCCATTCTGGGCCTCAAACTAAACTGGTTACTCTGGTTCCCCCTCTGGGCCTCACCCTTACGTGGTGAGTCTTTTTACCCATTGGTCTTCACATGGACCTGGTGTATCTGGTCCTTCGCTGGTCCGCACCTGGATGTGGTGACTGGTCGCCACATGGGTCTCACCTGGACTTGGTGAATCCTGTTGCCACCTGTGCCTCACCTGGACCTTGTGACTGTGGTCCAACCTGGACCTCACCTGGATCTGGTGGCTCTGGTTCCCATATGGGGCTCTCCTGGACCTGGTTCCTGTGGTCTCCATCTGGCCTAACCTGGAACACAATGACTCTGATCCATATTTGGGCCTCTCCTGGAACTGTTGACTCTGGTCCTTACCTGGGCATTTTTGGGACCTGGATACTCTCTTATATACCTGGGACTCACCTGGCCCTGGTGACTATGGTCCCACCTGGGCCTCACCTTGACGAGGTGACTGGTTCCCACAGGGACATCACCTGGACCTGGTGACTCAGGTCCTCATTTGGGCATTATGGGACCTTTTTTCTCAGTTGCACAACGGGGCCTCATCTGAAACTAGTGATTCTCGTCCCCCTCTGGGCCTCACCCTGACGTGGTGAGTCTTGTCCCCACCTGGATATCACCAGAACCGGGTGACTCTGGTCCCCATCTGGGACTCACTCAGAGCTGGGGACACTGGTGCTCAACTGGACGTCAACACGACATGGTGAATCTAGTCCTCATTTAGGCCTCTTCTGTACCTTCTGACTCTTTTCTCACTTGGCATCAATGGGACATGGTTACTCTGTTCCCCACATGGACATCACCTGGACATGATAACTTTGCTCCACACTTTGGCCTCAAATGATCCTGATGACTCTGGTCCCCCCACCTAGGCCTCAATCTGGACCTGGTGACTATGGTCTCCACCTGGGTCTCCCCTGGACCTGGTGACTCTCGTTCCCACATGAACCACACCTGGACCTGGTGACTGTGGTTTTCTTGTACACTCACATTTACCTGGTGACTCCATTCCCCACTAGGGACTCACCTGGATCTGGTGACTCTGGCCTGCAGGTTGGCCTCACCTGGACTGGAGAGGGGGGTTGCCACCTGGGCCTCACCCATACCTGGTGACTCAGTTCCAACGTGGGCCTCGTGGACCTGGTGAATCTGGTCCTTACCTGGTCCTCTCCCAGACCCGGGGTCTCTGGTCACCACCTCGCCTCTCCTGGACCTGGTGAATCTGGTCCCCATCTGGGCCTCACCCAGTCCTGGTGACTTTGTTCCCCACCTGGACCTGATTACTGTGGACTCCTTCTTGGCCTCACCTGGAACTGGTGACTCTGATCCTGTCTGCGCGTCACCCAGACCTGGTGACTCTGGTCCTCACCTGTGGACAATTATGACCTGGATTCTCTGTTCCACATGTGTGCCTTACGTGGACATGATAACTCTGGATCCCTTCTGGGCCTCAGCCTGACATGGTGACTCTGGTCCCAATCTGGATGTCACCTAGACCAGGTGAATCTGGTACCCCTCTAGGCCTCTACTTGACCTGGTGACTCTGGTCCTCAACTGGGCCTCACCGGGACCTAGTGAGCATTCTCCCAACCTGCGCCTCTTCTGGACCTGGTGACTCTGGTTCTACCTGGGCATCATCGGGACATAGTTACTCTATTCCCCACTGGGACTGACCTGATCCTGGTAACTCTGATCCTGACTTTGGCCTCTTCTGTACCAGGTGACTGTCGCTCCACATGGCCTCACCTGTAACTGGTGACTCTGATCCTAAGAATGGCCTCACCTGACCTGGTGACTGTGGTTCCCATCGGGACCTCACCTGGACCTCATATCTCTGGTCCCACCTGGGCCTCACCAGGACCTGGCCCAGAGTCATCATGTCCAGGTGAGGCTAACGTGGTGACTCTGGTCCCCATCAGGATGTCACCTAACCAGGTGAATCTGGTACCCCTCTAGGCCTCAAGTAGACCTGGTGACTCTGGTCCGCAACTGGGCCTCACAGGGACCTAGTGAATATGCTCCCACCTGCGCCGATTCTGGACCTGGTGACTCTGGTCCCTACCTTGGCATCAGTGGGACAGGGTTCTTCTTCATGGCCTGCAGGTTGGCCTCACCTGGACCTGGTGATTTGGGTGCCTCCTGTGCGATTGCTGTGGACACCTTCTGGTGCTCACCTGGAACTGGTGACTCTGATACTAACTGGGCCTCACCCAGATCTGGTGACTCTGGTCCTCACCTGTGGACCATTATGAACTGGATACACTGTTCCACACGTGAGCCTCACCTGGACATGTTGACTCTGGATCCCCTCTGGGCCTCAGCCTGACATGGTGACTCTGGTCACCATCTGAATGTCACCTAGACCAGGTGAATCTGGTACCCCTCTAGGCCTCAAGTTGACCTGGTGACTCTGGTCCTCAACTGGGCCTCTCCGGGACCTAGTGAACATGCTCCCCACCTGCGCCTCATCTGAACCTGGTGACTCTGTTTCTACCTGGGCATCATCGTGAAATGGTTACTCTATTCAACACTGGGACTGACCTGATCCTGGTAACTCTGGTCCTGACTTTGGCCTCTTCTGTACCAGGTGACTCTGGCTCCACCTGGGCCTCACCTGTAACTGGTGACTCTGATCCTAAGCATGGCCTCACCTGACCTGGTGACTGTGGTTCCCATCGGGACCTCATCTGGACCTCATGTTTCTGGTCCCACTTGGGCCTCACCAAGACCTGGTGTCTCTGCTACCCACCTGGGTAGCATCAGGATATGGTTACACTGTTCACTAACAGTGACCCAGCCGGACCTATTAACTCTGGTCTTCACCTGGGCCACACCTGGACATGGTGACACTGTTTCCCACCTGGGTCTCACCTGGATATGGTGAGTCGGATCCCCACCTGGTCCTCACCTGTAACTAGTGATTCTCTTTCCCACATGGAGATCATGTGGACCTTTTGGCCGCAGTGTTTCTACAATCTTTTTTTTTAAATTTTTATTGATTTATGATAGTCACAGAGAGAGAGAGAGGCAGAGACACAGGCAGAGGGAGAAGCAGGCTCCATGCACCGGGAGCCCGACGTGGGATTCGATCCCGGGTCTCCAGGATCGCGCCCTGGGCCAAAGGCAGGCGCAAACCGCTGCGCCACCCAGGGATCCTATCTGTTTCTAGCTCATCATGTACCTCGTGACTCTGGTCCCCACCAGTGCCTCACCGGGACCTGGTGAGTGTGGTTGCCACCTGCACCACACCTGGACCTGGTGATTCTGGTCTGCACCTGAGACTACCCTGGATCTGGTGACTGTGGTCCCCACCTGGGCTTCACATGGACTTGGTGAATCCTGTTGCCACCTGCGCCTCACCGGGACCTTGTGACTCTTTTCCCACCTGGCATCAATGGGACATGGTTAATCTGTTCCCCTCTTGGGCCTCTCTGGACATGATAACTTTGCTCCATACTTTGGCCTCAACTGGTCCTTATGACTCTGGTCCCCCCACCTAGGACTCAATCTGGACCTGGTGACTGTGGTCCCCACCTGGTTCTCACCTGGACCTGGTTTCTCTCGTTCCCACATGAACCACACCTGGACCTGGTGACTGTGGTATTTTTGTAGCCACACATTTACCTGGTGACTCCGGTCCCCACGAGGGCCTCACATGGATCTGGTGACTCTTGCCTGAAGGTTGTCCTCACCTGGACCTGGTGAGTGGGGTTGCCAACCCATAACTGGTGACTCAGTTCCCCACGTGGGCCTCTTGGACCTGTTAATCTGGTCGTTACCTGGTCCTCTCCCAGATCCGGGTACTCTGGTCCCCAACTGGGCCTCATCTGGACCTGTGAATCTGGTCCCCATCTGGGCCTCACCCAGTCCTGGTGACTTTGTTCCCCACCTGGACCTGATTCCTGTGGACTCTTTCTTGGCCTCACCGGGAACTGGTGACTCTGATCATATCTGCGCGTCACCCAGACATGGTGACCCTAGTCCTCACCTGGGCATCATTGGTACCTGGTGACTCTGTTCCACACCAGAGCCTCACCTGGACATGATGACTCTGGAACCCCTCTGGGCCTCACCCTGACCTGGTGATTCTGGTCCCCATCTGGATGTCACCTGGACCAAGTGATTCTGGTACCCCTCTAGGCCTCAACCAGATCTGGTGACTCTGGTTCTCAACTGGGCCTCACCTAAACCTAGTGAATATGCTCCATCTGGGCCAAATTTGCACCTGGTGACTCTGGTCACTACCTGGGCATCATCGGGACATGGTTCCACTGCATGACTTGCAGGTTGCCTCACCTGGACCTGGTAACTCTGGTCCCTACCTGGGCATCATCGGGACATGGTTCCACACATGGCCTGCAGGTTGGCCTCTACTGGACCCGGTAACTCTAGTTCCTACCTGGGCATCATCGGGACATGGTTCCTCTGCATGGCCTGCAGGTTGGACTCACCTGGACCTGGTGAGTGGCGTTGCCACCTTGGCCTCACCCATGTCTGGTGACACAGGTCCCCACGTGGGCCTCACTTGGACCTGGTGAATCTGGTCCTTACCTGGTCCTCACCCGAAACTCCTAACTCGGGTAACCACCTGGGAATCACCTGAACCAGGTTAATTTGGTCCCCATCTGGTCCACATCCAGTCCTGGTGAATTTGTCACCCCACCTGGACCTGATTGCTGTGGACTCCTTCTTGGCCTCACCTGGAACTGGTGACTCTGATCCTAAGTGGGCCTCGCCCAGATCTGGTGACTCTGGTCCTCTCCTATGGACCATTATGACCTGGATACTCTGTTCCACACCTGAGCCTCACCTGGACATGATGACTCTGGATCCCCTCAGGGCCTCACCATGACATGATGACTCTGGTCCCCATCGCGATGTCACCTAGACCAGGTGAATCTGGTATCCCTCTAGGCCTCAACTTGACCTGGTGACCCTGGTCCTCAACTGGGGCTCACGGGGACCTAGTGAACATTCTCCCCACCTGCGCCTCATCTGGACTTGGTGACTCTGGTTTTACTTGGGCATCATCGGGACAAGGTTACTCTATTCCCCACCGGGACTGACCTGATCCTGGTAACTCTGGTCCTGACTTTGGCCTCTTCTGTACCAGGTGACTCTGGCTCCACCTGGGCCTCACCTGTAACTGGTGACTCTGATCCTAAGCATGGCCTCACCTGACCTGGTGACTGTGGTTCCCATCTGGACCTCACCCGGACCTCATATCTCTGGTCCCACCTGGGCCTCACCAGGACCTGTGTCTCTGGTACCCACCTGGGTAGCATTAGGATATGGTTACACTGTTCACTAACAGTGACCCAGCCGGACCTATTAACTCTGGTATTCACCTGGGCCACACCTGGACATGGTGACACTGGTTCCCACCTGGGTTTCACCTTGAAATGGTGAGTGGGATCCCCACCTGGTCCTCACCTGTAACTGGTGATTCTCGGTCCCACATGGACATCATGTCGACCTGGTGGCTGCAGTGTTTCTAGCTTCTCATGTATCTCGTGACTCTGGTCCCCACCAGGGACTCACCGGGACCTGGTGAGTGTGGTTGCCACCTGCACCTCACCTGGACCTGGTGATTCTTGTCTGCACCTGAGACTAACCTGGATCTGGTGACTGGTCCCCACCTGGGCTTCACCTGGATTTGGGGACTCCGGTCCCCATCTGGGCCTCACCTGGCCCTGTTGTCCATGGTCCTCACCTGGGCAAAATTGGGACCCGGTGACTGTGTTCCACAACTGGACCTCACCTGGACCACATGACTCTGGTCCCCCTCTGGGTCTCAACCATCCCTAGTGACTGTCAACCCCACTTTGGCCTGACTTGGACCTCCTGACACTTGTTGCCACCTGCGCCTGACCTCGAACTGTTGACTCTCGTTCTTTCAAGGTCCTCCCCTGTACCTGGTGATCCTGGTCCCCACCAGGGCCTCACCTGGACGTGGTGACACTTGTCACCACGGAGGACTCACCTGGACCTGCTTACTATGTTCCAGTCCTGGGCCTCAAGTAGACCTGTTGACCATGGTCCCCAAGCCGGCCTCACATGGACCTGATGTCTCTGATACCCACCAAGGCCTCACGTGTACCTGGTAACTCTGCTCCTCACCTGGGCCTCAACTGGACCTAGTGACTCTGGTCCCCAACTGGGCTTCACCTGGATCTGGTGACTCTGGTCCACACCTGGACCTCTCCTGGACCTGGTGACTCTCTTTCCAACATGGACCTCACTTGGATCTGGTGACTTTGGTCCTCAGTTTGGCCTCACCTGGACCTGGTGTCTCTCATCCCCATTTTGACCTAACTCAGAACTGCTGAATCTTGCCCCACCTAGGCCGCACCCACAACTGGTGATTTTGTCCCCAGCTATGCCTCAATTCGACCTGATGTATCTCGTCCTCACGTGGGCCTCACATGGACCTGCGACTCAGCTGGAGAGAGTGGCTCTGGTTCTCACAAGGGGCTCACCTGATACTGCTGACTGGGGTGTGTTTCTATGCCTCAACAGGACCTAGGGATTCTGTTCCCCATCTGGGCCTGCATGGCCCTAGTGACTCTGGTCCTCACCCAGGCATCACAGGGACCTGGATACTCTATACCCCACAAGAGCTTCACTTTGACCAGGGACCTCTGGTCCCATTCTGGGCCTCAAACTAAATGGTTACTCTGGTTCCCGCTCTGGGCCTCACCCTTACCTGGTGACTCTGGTCACCCCTTGGTGTTCACTTGGGCCTGGTGATTCTGGTCCTTAGCTGGTCCGCACCTGGATGTCGTGACTGGTCGCCACCCGGGCTTCACCTGGACTTGGTGAATCCTGTTGCCACGTGCACCTCACCTGGACCTTGTGACTGTGTCCTCACGTGGACCTCACCTGGATCTGGTGGCTCTGGTTCCCATATGGGGCTCTCCTGGACCTGGTTCCTGTGGTCTCCATCTGGCCTCACCTGGAACACAATGACTCTGATCCATATTTGGGCTTCTCCTGGACCTGTTGACTCTGGTACTTACCTGGGCATCATTGGGACCTGGAACTCTCTTATATACCTGGGCCTCACCTGGACCTGGTGACTGTGGTCTCACCTGTGCCTCACTTGGGCGAGGTGACTGGTTACCACAGGGACCTCACCTGGACCTGGTGACTCACGTCCTCATATGGGCATCATGGGACCTGGTTTCTCAGTTCCACATCGGGGCCTCACCTAGAACTAGTGATTCTCGTCCCCCTCTGGGCCTCTTCCTGACATGCTGACTCTGGTTCCCACCTGGATATCACCAGAACCGGGGGACTCTGGTCCCCCTCTGGGACTCACCCGGAGTTGGGGACACTTGTCCTCAGCTGGGCCTCAACAGGACCTGGTGAATCTACTCCTCACTTAGACCTCGTCTGACCTTGTGACTCTTTTCCCACCTGGAATCAATGGGACATGGTTACTGTGTTCCCCACATGGGCCTCACCTGGACATGATAACTTTGCTCCACACTTTGGGCTCAACTGGTCCTGATGACTCTGGTCCCCCCAACTAGGCCTCAATCTGGACCTGGTGACTGTGGTCCCCACCTGGGTCTCACCTGGACCTGGTGACTCTCGTTCCCACATGAACCAAACCTGGACCTGGTGACTGTGGTGTTCTTGTAGACTCACATTTACCTGGTGTCTCGTGTCCCCACTAGGACCTCAACTGGATCTGTTGACTCTGGCCTGCAGGTTCGCCTCACTTGGACCTGGTGAGTGGGGTTGCCACCTGGGCCTCACCGAAACCTGGTGACACAGGTCCCCACGTGGGCCTCTTGGACCTGTTAATCTGGTGCTTACCTGGTCCTCTCCCAGACCCGGGTACTCTGGTCCCCAACTGGGCCTCACCTGGACCTGGTGATTGTGGTCCCCATCTGGGCCTCACCCAGTCCTGGTGACTTTGTTCCCCACCTGGACCTGATTGCTGTGGACACCTTCTTGGCCTCACCTGGAACCGGTGTCTCTGATCCTATCTGCGCCTCACCCAGACCTGTTGACTCTGGTCCTCACCTGGACATCATTGGTACCTGGTGACTCTGTTCCGCACCTGAGCCTCACCTGGACATGATGACTCTGGAACCTCTCTGGGCCTCACCCTGACCTGGCGATTCTGGTCCCCATCTGGATTTCACCTGGACCAGGTGATTCTGGTACCCCTCTAGGCCTCAACGAGATTTGGTGACTCTGGTCCTCAACTGGTCCTCACCTGGACCTAGTGAATATGCTCCATTTGGCCTCATTTGGACCTGGTGACTCTGGTCCCTACCTGGGCATCATCGGGACATGGTTCCACTGCATGGCCTGCAGGTTGGCGTCACCTGGACCTGGTAAATCTGGTCCCTACCTGGGCATCAACGGGACATGGTTTCTCTGCATGGCATGCAGGTTGGCCTCACCTGGACCCGGTAAGTCTATTCCCTACATGGGCATCATTGGGACATGGTTCCTCTGCATGGCCTGCATGTTGGCTTCACCTGGACCTGGTTAGTGGGGTTTTCACCAGTGCCTCACCCATACCTGGTGACACAGGTCCCCACGTGCTCATCACTTGGGCCTGGTGAATCTGACCCTTACCTGGTCCTCACCCGGAACTGTTAAGTCTGGTCACCACCTGGGAATCACCTGGGCCTGGTGAATCTGGTCCCCATCTGGGCCTCACCCAGTCCTGGTGACTTTGTTCCCCATCTGGGCCTGATTGCTGTGGACTCCTTCTTGGCCTCACCTGGAACTGGTGACTCTGATCCTAACTGGGCCTCACCCAGAACTGGTGACTCTGGTACTCACCTGTGGTCCATTATGACATGGATACTCTGTTCCAACCTGAGCCTCACCGGATATGATGACTCTGGATCCCCTCTGGGCCTCAGCCTGACATGGTGACACTGGTCCCCATCTGGATGTCACCTAGACCAGGTGAAACTGGTACCCCTCTAGGCCTCAACTTTACCTGGTGACTCTGGTCCTCAACTGGGCCTCACCGGGACCTAGTGAACATGCTCCCCACCTGCGCCTCATCTGGACCTGGTGACTCTGGTCCCTACCTGGGCATCATCGGGACATGGTTGCTTTGCATGGCCTGAAGGTTGCCCTAACCTGGACCTGGTGTGTGGGGTTGCCACCTGGGTCTCACCCATACCTGGTGACTCAGGTCCCAACGTGAGACTCTTGGACCTGGTGAATCTGGTCCTTACCTGTTCCTCTCCCAGATTCGGGAACTCTGGACACCACCTGGGCTCACCTGGACCTGGTGGATCTGGTCCCATCTGGGCCTCACCCAGTCCAGGTGACTTTGTTCCCCACCTGTACCTGATTGCTTTGGACTGTTTCTTGGCCTCACCTGGAACTGGTGTCTCTGATCCTATCTGCGCCTCACCCAGACCTGTTGACTCTGGTCCTCACCTGGGAATCATTGGTACCTGGTGACTCTGTTCCACACCTGAGCCTCACCTGCAAACGTTGACTCTGGAACCACTCTGGGCCTCACCCTGACCTGAAGACTCTGGTACCCATCTGGATGTCACCAAGACCAGGTGAATCTGGTACCCCTCTGGGCCTCAACTAGACTTGGTGACACTGGTCCTCAACTGGGCCTCACCGGGACCTAGTGAATATGCTCCCCACCTGCGCCTCATCTGGACCTGGTGACTCTGGTTCTACCTGGGCATCATCGGGTCATGGTTACTCTATTCCCCACTGGGACTGACCTGATCCTGGTAACTCTGGTCCTGACTTTTGGCTCTTCTGTACCAGGTGACTCTGGCTCCACCTGGGCCTCACCCGTAACTGTTGAATCTGATCCTAAGCATGGACTCACCTCACCTGATGTCTGTGGTGCCCATGGGACCTCACCTGGTCCTCATGTCTCTGGTCTCACCTGGGCCTCACCAGGACTTGGTGTCTCTCGTACCCACCTGGGTAGCATCAGGATATGGTTACACTGTTCACTAAAAGTGACCCAGCCGGACCTATTAACTCTGGTCTTCACCTGGGCCACACCTGGACATGGTGACACTGGTTCCCACCTGGGTCTCACCTGGACATGTTGAGTCGGATCCCCACAGGGTCTTCACCTCTAACTGGTGATTCTCGTTCCCAAATGGACATCATGTGGACCTGGTGGCTGCAGTGTTTCTAGCTTCTCATGTACCTCGTGACTCTGGTCCCCACGAGGGCCTCACCGGGACCTGGTGAGTGTGGTTGCAACCTGCACCTCACCTGGAACTGGTGATTCTGGTCTGCACCTGAGACTACCCTGGATCTGGTGACTATGGTCCCAATCTGGGCTTCACCTGGATTTGGGCACTCCGATTCCCATCTGGGCCTCACCTGGCCCTGTTGTCCATGGTCCTCAACTGGGCAAAATTGGGACCCGGTGACTGTGTTCCACACCTGGACCTCACCTGGACCAGGTTACTCTGGTCCCCCTCTGGGTCTCCCCGTGCTCTAGTGACTGTGAACCCCACTTTGGCCTGACTTGGACCTGCTGAACCTGGTTGTCACCTGCGCCTGACCTTGAAATGTTGACTCTGGTTCTTTCAAGGGCCTCCCCTGTACCCGGTGATCCTGGTCCCCACCTGGGCCTTACCTGGACCTGGTGACTCTTGTCACCACCGTGGACTCACTTGGAGCTGGTTACAGTGTTCCACACTGGGCCTCAAGTAGAACTCTTGACCATGGTCCCCAAGCCTGCCTCACATGGACCTGTTGCCTCTGATACCTACCGGCGCCTCACGTGTACCTGGTAACTCTGGTCCTCACCTGGTCCTCATCTGGACCTAGTGAATCTGGTCCCCACCTGGGCTTCACCTGGATCTGGTGACTCTGATCCCCACCTGGACTTCACCTGGATCTGGGGACACTGGTCCCAACCTGGACCTCTCCTGGACCTGCTGACTCTCTTTCCATCATGGACCTCACCTGGATCTGGTGACTCTGGTCCTCAGTTTGGCCTCACCTGTACCTGGTGTCTCTCGTCCCCACTTTGACCTAACTCAGAACTGCTGAATCTTGCCCCACCTAGGCCGCACCCAGACCTGGTGACTCTTGTCCCCAGCTATGCCTCTATTCAACCTGAAGAATCTTGTCCTCAAGTGGGCCTCACATGGACCTGGGACTCAGCTGGATAGAGTGGCTCTGGTTCCCACAAGGGGCTCACCTGATACTGCTGAATGTGGTCTTATTCTATGTCTCACCAGGACCTAGTGATTCGGTTCCCCATCTGGGCCTGCATGGCCCTAGGGACTCTGGTCCTCACCAAGGCATCATTGGGACCTGGATACTCTGTTCCACACCTGGACCTCACTTTGACCAGTGACCTCTGGTCCCATTCTGGGCCTCAAACTAAACTGGTTACTCTGGTTCCACTCTGGGCCTCACCCTTACCTGGTGACTCTGGTCACCCCTTGGGCTTCACTTGGGCCTGGTGAATCTAGTCTTTAGCTGGTCCACACCTGGATCTGGTGACAGGTCGCCACCTGGGCCTCACCTGGGCTTGGTGAATCCTGTTGCCATCTGCGCCTCCCCTGGACCTTGTGAAAGTGGTCCCACCTGGACCTCACCTGGATCTGGTGGCTCTGGTTCCCATATGGGGCTCTACTGGACCTGGTTCCTGTGGTCTCCATCTGGCCTCACCTGGAACAAAATGACTCTGATCCATATTTGGGCCTCTCCTAGACCTGTTTACTCTGTCCTTACCTTGGCATTATTGGGACCTGCATACACACTTATATACCTGGGCCCATACTGGACCTGGTGACTGTGGTCCCACCTGGCCTCACCTGGACGAGATGACTGGTTCCCACAGGGACCTCACCTGTACCTGGTGACCCATGTCCTCATATGGGCATCATGGGTCCTGCTTTCTCAGGTCCACATTGGGGCCTCACCTGGACCTAGTGATTCTCGTCCCCCTCTGGGCCTCATCCTGACGTGGTGACTCTGGTCCCCATCTGGATATCACCAGAACCGGGTGACTCTGTTTCCCCTCTGGGACTCACCCAGAGCTGGGGACAGTGGTCCACAACTGGTCCTCAACAGGACCTGGTGAATCTACTCCTCACTTAGACCTCGTCTTGACCTGTGACTCTTTTCCCACCTGACATCAATGGGACATGGTTACTCTGTTCCCCAACTGGGCCTCACCTGGATATGATAACTTTGCTCCACACTTTGGCCTCAACTGGTCCTGATGAATCTGGTCCCCCCACGTAGGCCTCAATCTGGACCTGGTAACTGTGGTCCCCACCTGGGTCTCTTGGACCTGGTGACTCTCGTTCCCACATGAACCACACCTGGACCTGGTGACTGTGGTGTTCTTGTAGACTCACATTTACCTAGTGACTCTGGTCCTAGGGCCTCACGTGTATCTGGTGACTCTGGCCTGCAGGTTGGCCTCACCTGGACCTGGTGAGTGGGGTTGCCACCTGGGACACACCCAAACCTGGTGACTCAGGTCCCCAAGTGTGCCTCTTTGACCTGGTGAATCTGGTCCTTACCTGGTCCTCTACTAGACCCGGGGACTCCGGTCACCACCTGGGCCTCACCTGGATCTGGTGAGTGAATCTGGTCTCCATCTGGGCCTCACCCAGTCCTGGTGACTTTGTTCTCCACCTGGACCTGATTGCTGTGGACTCTTTCTTGGCCTTACCTGGAAGTGGTGGCTCTGATCCTATCTGCACGTCACCCAGATCTGGTGACTCTGGTCCTCAACTGGGCCTCACCTGGACCTAGTGAATATGCCCCATCTGGGCCTCATTTGGGCCTGGTGACTCTGGTCCCTACCTGGGCATCATCGGGACATGGATCCACGGCATGGCCTGCAGGTTGGCCTCACCTGGACCTGGTAACTCTGGTCCCTACATGGGCATCATCGGGACATGGTTCCTCTACATGGCCTGCAGGTTGGCCTCACCTGGACCTGGTGAGTGGGGTTGCCACCTGGGCCTCACCCATACCTGGTGACAAAGGTCCTCACGTGGGCCTAGATTGGACCTTGTGAATCTGGTCCTTACCTTATACTCACCCGGAACTGGTAACCCTGGTCACCACCTGGGCCTCACCCTGACTTGGTGATTCTGGACCCATCTGGATTTCACCTAGACCAGGTGAATCTGGACCCCTCTACGCCTCAACTAGAACTGGTGACTCTTGTCCTCAACTTGGCATCACCGGGACCTAGTGAATATGCTCCCCACCTGCGACTCATCTGGACCTGGTGACTCTGGTTCTTCCTGGGCATCATCGGGACATGGTTACTCTATTCCCCACTGGGACTGACCTGATCCTGGTAACTCTGGTCCTGACTTTGGCCTCTTCTGTACCAGGTGACTCTGGCTCAACCTGTGCCTCACCTGTAACTGGTGACTCTGATCCTAAGCATGGTCTCACCTGACCTGCTGACTGCGGTTCCCATCGGGACCTCACCTGGACCTCATGTCTCGGGTCCCTCTTGGGCCTCACCAGGACCTGGTGTCTCTGGTAAACATCTATGTAGCATCATGTTATGGTTACACTGTTCACTATCAGGGACTCTGGTCCCCATCTGGATGTCACCTGGACCAGGTGATTCTGGTACCCCTCTAGGACTCAACCAGTTCTGGTGACTCTGGTCCTCAACTGGGCCTCACATGGACCTAGTGAATATGCTCCATCTGGGCCTCATTTGGAACTGGTTACTCTGGTCCCTACCTGGGCATCATCGGGACATGGTTCCACTGCATGGCCTGCAGGTTGGCCTCACCTGGACCTGGTAACTCTGTTCCCTACACGGGCATCTTCGGTACACGATTCCTCTGCATTGCCTGCAGGTTGGACTCACCTTGACCTGGTGAGTGGGTTTGCTACCTGGGCCTCACCCATACCTGGTGACACAGGTCCCCACGTGGGCCTCACATGGACCTGGTGAATCTGGTCCTTACCTGGTCCTCATCCGGAACTGGTAACTCTGGTCATCACCTGGGAATCACCTGGACCTTGTGAATCTGTTCCCTATCTGGGCCTCACCCAGTCCTGGTGACTTTGATCCCCACCTGGACCTGATTGCTGTGGACACTTTCTTGGCCTCACCTGGAACTGGTGACTCTGTTCCTAACTGGGCCTCACCCAGATCTGGTGACTCTGGTCCTCAACTGTGGATCATTAAGACCTGGATACTCTGTTCCACACCTGAGCCTCACCTGGACTTGATGACTCTGGAACCACTCTGGGCCTCACCCTGAAATGGTGACTCTGGTCTCCATTTGGATGTCACCTAGACCAGGTGAATCTGGTACCCCTCTAGGACTCAACTAGACCTGGTGACTCTCGTCCTCAACTTGGCCTCACAGGGACCTAGTGAATATGCTCCCCACCTGCGCCTCATCTGGACCTGGTGACTGTGGTTCTTCCTGGGCATCATCCTGAAATGGTTACTCTATTCCCCACTGGGACTGACCTGATCGTGGTAACTCTGGTCTTGACTTTGGCCTCTTCTGTACCAGGTGACTCTGGCTCCACCTGGGCCTCACCTGGAACTGGTGACTCTGATACTAAGCATGGCCTCACCTGACCTGGTGACTGTGGTTCCCATCGGGACCTCATCTGGACCTCATGTATCTGGGCCCACCTGGGCCTCACCAGGATATGGTGTCTCTGGTACCCACCTGGGTAGCATCAGGATATGGTTACACTGTTCACTAACAGTGACCCAGCCGGACCTATTAACTCTGGTCTTCACCTGGGTCTCACCTGGGCATGGTGGGTCGGATCCCCACCTGGTCCTCACCTGTAACTGGTGATTCGCGTTCCGACATGGACATGATGTGGACCTGGTGGCTGCAGTGTTTCTAGCTTCCCATGTACCTCGTGGCTCGGGTCCCCACCAGGGCCTCACCTGGACCTGGTGTGTGTGGTTGCCACCTGCACATCACCTGGACCTGGTGATTCTGGTCTGCACCTGAGACTACCCTGGATCTGGTGACTGTGGTCCCCACCTGGGCTTCACCTGGATTTGGGGACTCTGGGCCCCATATGGGCACTCCTGGCTCTGTTGACCATGATCCTCAACTGGGCAAATTTGGGACCCGGTGACTGTGTTCCACAACTGGACCTCACCTGGACCAGGTGACTCTGGTCCCCCTCTGGGTCTCACCGTGCCCTAGTGACTGTGAACCCCACTTTGGCCCGACTTGCACCTTCTGTCCCTGGTTGCCACCTGCACCTGACCTCGAACTGTTGACTCTGGTTCTTTCAAAGGCCTCCCCTGTACCTGGTGATCCTGGTCCCACCTGAGCGTCACCTGGACCTGGTGACTCTTTTTCCAACATGGACCTCACCTGGGTCTGGTGACTCTGCTCCTCAGTTTGGCATCACCCGTACCTGGTGTCTCTTGTCCCCACTTTGACGTAACTCAGAACTGCTGAATCTTGCCCCACTTAGGCCGCACCCAGATCTGGTGACTCTTGTCCCCAGCTATGCCTCAATTCGACTTGATGAATCTGGTCCTCACGTGGGCCTCACATGGACTTGGGATTCAGCTGGATAGAGTGGCTCTGGTTCCCACAAGGGGCTCACCTGACACTACTGACTGTTGTCTTATTCTGTGCCTCACCAGTACCTAGTGATTCTGTTCGCCATCTGGGCCTGCATGGACCTAGTGACTCTGGTCCTCACCCGGGCATAATTGGGACCTGGATACTCTATTCCACACCTGGGCCTCACTTTGACCAGAGACCTCTGGTCCCATTCTGGGCCTCAAACTAAACTGGTTATTCTGGTTCCCCCCTCTGGCCTCACCCTTACCTGGTGACTCTGGTCACCCCTTGGCTTCATTGGGCCTGTTAAATTTGGTCTTTAGGTGGTCCGCACCTGGATCTGGTGACTGTTCGGCACCTGGGCCTCACCTGCACTTGGTGAATCCTGTTGCCACCTGCGCCTCACCTGGAACTTGTGACTGTGATCCCACCTGGACCTCACCTGGATCTGCTGGCTCTGGTTCCCATATTGGCTCTCCTGGACCTGGTTCCTGTGGTCTCCATCTGGCCTCACCTGGAACACAATGACTCTGATCCATATTTGGGCCTCTCCTGGACCTGTTGACTCTGGTCTTTACCTGGGCATCATTGGGACCTGGATACTCTCTTATATACCTGGACCTCACCTGGACCTGGTGACTGTGGTCCCACCTGGGCCTCACCTGGACGAGGTGACTGGTTCACACCCGGACATCACCTGGACCTGGTGACTCATGTCCTCATGTCCTCATGTCCGCATCTTGGGAGTTGGTTTCTCAGTTCCACATCGGGCCTCACCTGGACCTAGTGATTCTCCTCCCGCTCTTGGCCTCACCCTGACGTGGTGACTCTGCTCCCCACCCAGATATCACCAGGACCGGGTGACTCTAGTCCCCCTCAAGGATGCACCCTCAGCTGGGGACACTGGTCCTCAACTGGGCCTCAACAGGACCTGGTGAATCTACTCCTCACTTAGGCCGCGTCTGGACCTTGTGACTCTTTTCCCACCTGGAATCAATGGGACATGGTTACTCTGTTCCCCACATGGGCCTACCCTCGACATGATAACTTTGCTCCACACTTTGGCCTCAACTGGTCCTGATGACTCTGGTCCCCCCACCTAAGCCTCAATCTGGACCTTGTGACTGTGGTCCCGACCAGGGTCTCACCTGGACTTGGTGACTCTCGTTCCCACATGAACCACACCTGGACCTGGTGACTGTGGTTTTCCTGTAGACTCACATTTACCTGGTGACTCCGGTCCCCACTAGGGCCTCACCTGGATCTGGTGACTCTGGCCTGCAGGTTGGCCTCACCTGGACCTGGTGATTCTGGTCTGCACCTGAGACTACCCTGGATCTGGTGACTCCGGTTCCACCTGGGCATCACCTGGATTTGGGGACTCCGGTCCCCATCTGGGCCTCACCTGGCCAGTTGACCATGGTCCTCAACTGGGCAAAATTGAGAACCGGTGACTCTGTTCCACAACTGGACCTCACCTGGACCAGGTGACTCTGGTCCCCCTCTGGGTCTCACCGTGCCCTAGTGACTGTGAACCCCACTTTGGCCTGACTTGGACCTGCTGACCCTGTTTGCCACCTGCGCCAGACCTCGAACTGTTGACTCTGGTTCTATCAAGGGCCTCCCCTGGACCTGGTGATCTTGGTCCCCACCTGGGCCTCACCTGGACGTGGTGACTCTTGTCACCACCGGGGACTCAGCTGGACCTGGTTACTGTGTTCCACACCTGGGCCTCAGGTAGACCTGTTGACCATGGTCCCCAAGCCGGCCTCACGTGGACCTTTTGGCTCTGATACCCGCCGGGGGCTCACGTGTATCTGGTAACTCTGATCCTCACCTGGGCCTCATCTGGACCTAGTGACTATGGTCCCCACCTGGGCTTCACCTGGATCTGGTGACTCTGGTTCCCACCTGGACCTCTCCTGGACCTAGTGACTCTCTTTCCAACCTGGACCTCACCTGGATCTGGTGACTCTGGTCCTCAGTTTGGCCTCACCTGGACCTGGTGTCTATCGTCCCCACTTTGACCTAACTCAGAACTGCTGAATCTTGCCCCACCTAGCCGCACCCAGACCTGGTGACTCTTGTCCCCAGCTATGCCTCAATTCGACCTGATGAATCTGGTCCTCACGTGGGCCTCACATGGACCTGGGACTCACCTGGATAGAGTGTCTCTGGTTCCCACAAGGGGCTCACATGATACTCTGGACTGTGGTCTTATTCTATGCCTCACCGGGACCTAGTGATTCTGTTCCCCATCTGGGCCTGCATGGCCCTAGTGACCTTGGTCCTCACCCAGGCATCATTGGGACCTGTATACTCTATTCTACAACTGGGCCTCACTTTGTCCAGGAAACTCTGGTTCCATTCTGGTCCTCAAACTAAACTGGTTACTCTGGTTCACACTCTGATCCTCCCCCTTACCTGGTGACTCTGGTCACCCCTTGGGCTTCACTTGGGCCTGGTGAATCTGGTCCTTAGCTGGTCCGCACCTGGCTCTGGTGACTGGTCGCCACCTGGATTTCACCTGGACTTGGTGAATCCTGTTGCCACCTGCGCCTCACCTGGACCTTGTGACTGTGGTCCCACCTGGACCTCACCTGAATCTGGTTGCTCTGGTTCCCATATGGGACTCTCCTGAACCTGGTCCGTGTTGTCTCCATCTGGCCTCACCTGGAACACAATGACTCTGATACATATTTGGGCCTCTCCTGGAACTAATGACGCTGGTCCTTAACTGGGCATCACAGGGACCTGGATACTCTCTTATATACCTGGGGCCTCACCTGGACCTGGTGACTGTGGTCCCACCTGGGCCTCACCTGGATGAGGTGACTGGTTACCACAGGGACCTCACCTGGACCTGGTGACTCAGGTCCTCATATGGGCATCTTGGGACCTGGTTTTTCAGTTCCACATCGGGGCCTCACCTGGACCTAGTGATTCTCGTCCCCCTCTGGGCCTCACTCTGACGTGGTGACTCTGGTCACCCCTGGATATCACCAGAACCGGGTGACTCTGGTCCCCCTCTGGGACTCTCCTGGAGCTGGGGACACTGGTCCTCCGCTGGGCCCTCAACAGGACCTGGTGAATCTACTCCTCACTTAGGCCTCCCTCTGGACCATGTGTCTCTTTTCCCACATGGCATCAATGGGACATGGTTACTCTGTTCCCCACCTGGGCCTCACCTGGACATGAAAACTTTGCTCCACACTTTGGCCTCAACTGGTCCTGATGAATCTGGTCCCCCCCACCTAGGCCTCAATCTGGACCTGGTGAGTGTGGTCCCCACCTGGGTCTCACCTGGACCTGGTGACTCTCGTTCCCACATAACCACACCTGGAGCTGGTGACTGTGGTGTTCTGGTAGACTCACATTTTCCTGGTGACACCGGTCCCCACTAGGGCATTACCTGGATCTGGTGACTCTGGCCTGCAGGCTGGCCTCACCTGGACCTGGTGAGTGGGGTTGACACCTGGGCCTCACCCATACCTGGTGACTGAGGTCACCACGTGGGCCTCTTGGACCTGGTGAATCTTGTTCTTACCTGGTCCTCTCCCACCACGGGGACACTGGTCACCACCTGGGTCTCACCGGGACCTGGTGATCTGGTACCCATCTGTCCTCACCCAGTCCTGGTGACTTTTTCCCCACCTGGACCTGATTGCTGTGGACTCTTTTTGGCCTCACCTGGAACTGGCGACTCTGATCCTATCTGAGTGTCACCCAGACCTGGTGACTCTGGTCCTCACCTGGGCATCATTGGTACCTGAAGACTCTGATCCCACCTGAGCCTCACCTGGACATGATGACACTGGAACCACTCTGGGCTTCACCCTGACCTGGTGACCCAGGTCCCCATCTGGATGTCACCTGGACCTAGTGATTCTTGTACCCCTCTAGGACTCAACAAGATCTGGTGACTCTGGTCCTCAACTGGGCCTCACCTGGACCTAGTGAATATGCTCCATCTGGGCCTCATTGGACCTGGTGACTCTGGTCCCTACCTGGGCATCATCGGTACAATGTTACTCTATTCCACACTGGGAATCCCTGATCCTGGTAATATGCCTCTCTTTGGACTCTTCTGTACCAGGTAACTCTGGCTCCACCTGGACCTCACCTGTACTGGTGATTCTGATCCTACGCATGGCCTCATCTGACCTGGTGACAGTGCTTCCCATCGGGACCTCACTGGACCTCAGGTCTCCGGTCCCACCTGGGCCTTACCAGGACCTGGTGTCTCTGCTAACCACCTGGGTAGCATCAGGATATGGTTACACTGTTCACTAACAGTGACCCAGGACCTATTAACTCTGGTCTTACCTGGGCCACACCTGGACATGGGACACTCGTTCCCACCTGGGTCTCACCTGGACATGGTGAGTCAGATCCCCACCTGTTCCTCACCTTTAACTGGTGATTCTCGCTTCCACATGGACATCATGTGAACCTGGTGGCTGCAGTGTTTTAGCTTCTCATGTCCTCGTGACTCTGGTCCCCACCAGTGCCTCACCGGGACCTGGTGAGTGGTTGCCACCTGCACCTCAGCTGGACCTGGTGATTCTGGTCTGCACCCGAGACTACACTGGATTGGTGACTGTGGTCCCTACCTGGGCTTCACCTGGATTTGGGGATTCCGGTCCCCATCTGGGCCTCACCTGGCCTTGTTGACCATGGTCACAACTGGCCAAAATTGGGACCCTGTGACTGTGTTCCACAACTGGACCTCACCTGGACCAGGTGACTCTGGTCCCACTCTGGGTCTCACCGTGCCCTAATTAACTGTGAACCCACTTGGCCTGACTTGGACCTGTGACCCTGGTTGCCACCTGCGCCTGACCTCGAACTGTTGACTCTGGTTCTTTCAAGGGCCTCCCTGTACCTGGTGATCCTGGTCCCCACCTGGGCCTCCCTGGACGTGGTGACTCTTGTCACCACCGGGGACTCACCTGGACCTGGTTAAGGTGTTCCACACCTGGGCCTCAAGTAGACCTGTTGA
>NW_023331668.1:0-35923 GCF_011100685.1 Canis lupus familiaris
GTAATTTCCTGTTGTTTGCCAAAATGTAAATTGAAATTCACACAGCGATTGATGGCGGAACTAAAGCTAGTCTGTGAATGTTGAACTATCAGTGGAACAGTTAAAAAAATTGCAGCCTATAAAAACCTCACAGTACTATTAACAAATTGAATTCAGTTATTTCTAGCCAGAATCCTAACCAGTTAAATAAATCTTTCTAACTCAATATAATGATGGCTTTCATTTTAGTGCTTTTGTCACCCCTTTATTAGATATTTTAGTTCATGTCAAAGAAAAGTGACTTTATTGGGTATTACAAGCTATTTGTATTAAGAAATATTGAACATTTGAGTTGAGTATACTGATGCATTAGCCATGGCATTCCATTTTTGGCAAGATTGTTAGTTAATCAGAATGAATGAAAAAATAAACTAACCTTTTTCTAAAACAATACAATCCATTCAAGAAAGATGGATGATAGAATAATTTCAATATATTGATTTGATGTCTTATTCCAGTTGAATTTGAATCAAAATCTTTAAAGTCTACTTTCTACCTCATCATATAAATAACCACATTAGTTTCAGTTTATGAAGAAATGTAGAAATTTCTTTTGCTCAAATGAGTGGTCACATATGAATCTGCCACTAAGGACTAAAAAGAGTGGTTATTTATTTTTTTTCCCATGACCTTATTTTTATCATTATAATTGGACAATCATGAATACTTCAATCAATATGTTACATAATTTTAAGCATTCTATGCCAATTTAAAACTTTAGGCATTCGCAACCTCCACACCATAGAAAATATAAGAATACTAGAACAGTACAAGAAACTTGAGTTCACTGAAACTTATTTTTTGAGAGAGAAACCATAAGAACTGACAACTTATGTGATATTTCAGTCATTTGAGGCTTCAAAGATTAATAAAATATATAATTTTCCTCAGTAAGTTGAGAAAGATGTAAAGATGACAGCTATGTAACTAACCACATTCAGATCTCTAGTTTTGAGATCTGAACAGAATATTTGTGGGACACCTCCTATTAGATGTGCTACTGATAACAAGAATTCAACATGACAAAAAGTAAGTTCATTTTCTCTTCTTTGACCCTGACCTATTCCTTAGCTCAAATCTACCTCATGCCTGCTTTTGCTAACTATGCAATGGCATCAATTTCCACCCAATCATAAAACTCAGATTCAAGAAGTAGTCCAGATCTCTACTTTTATCGATAAGCTTAGCCAACAACTGACTGACTCCCATTAAGTTTCTCTCAAATACCTTTTCACCTAATTATCCTTACAGTTGATTACTTACTTTAAATTGGTCTTCATCTTGAATCTCTGGGACTACAACTACTACTTCTCAAGTAATCCTCCCTCTCAGTGTATCTTACCTTTTTACATCAATTTTCATACTATTGGGAGAATGATCAAGGCAAAACACAAATTAAACCATAGCCTTTCTTTTTGTGAAACATTTAAGTGCACCATCTATGACATAATTATTTATATTTCTCTAGCCCAATCTTGTTATTCATAGCTCCATTTGCACTTCAAACGTTGACGATTCTAAAACTCCTTCTTTCAAATACAAACTGAAACGTATAGTAATGTATAGTATATTACAAAGGCTCATTCCTCTGTATAAGATGCTCTCCCCAGCAGTAGCATCGGATGCATCTCTGTTCAACCAGTAATTTTATACATGTGGCTTTCTTTCTTGCATGTGAAAATTTCCCTGATCTTTCTATAGAATTTATAATCTTTCTTTAGTATAGCCCTCCCCCCCATTTTATAACACTTTACCATTGTTAATATGGGGATCCAAATTTGCTGATATTATATTAAGATATACAGACAACATATCTTTTTCTGTCCTTCCTTTTTTCATGTATCTAAACCATTTTATTTCCCTTAAATTTTCTCACATGATAGGAGAGATTAGTATTTGTTAAAATCTATGAACGTTATTCTAATTCAATAACTCACATAGATCTGTAAGGAAACTCATAGTCTCTTAGGTAAAATATATTTCTTTTTAAATTTCCACATTTATCTTACTACTCCTTCTCAAGATATGGAGTGGATTCACAGTAGACTTATATGACTTAACCTTGCGATGGTAAAGTGAAAATAGTATCCCACACTTATTTTCTGTAGCCTCTGCTAAGAAAATACTGGTCCAGATTTTCCTCTGAGTAGATATCTGCCTATATCATGTGATGATGTCATTGGTTGATGTATCTTATATGCAATGACAATATCATATTCTAATTTGTATGGCCATCTACCCTGACATGACAGCCAACATCAGCTATCATTGTTTCTGCAAACCCCCTTGGGTCTGTTTATATAATCTCTGTTGGCCTTCTTGGGTCTGCTGTGATTCTAATATCATCATAAAAAAAGATGTTCACTATAGCTTTTGGCAACAGTGCTACCCCATATTAAGACTGTCCTCTCCAATGTGAATATTATTCACATAAAATAAGAATGCAGGGTAATTTAGAATAGTTAAAGCAAGTTTCTCCTTCTGAATAACCAGACTAAATAAGATTCCATAAATGTGCCTGCAACAAGGTTGGTGTAGGAGGCAAAGAACTAAACAAGACAAAAGATGGAACTTCCTCAGGCATTTTTCTTAAATCCTCCAATATTACTCCATCCAAACTTTTATGAAGAGAGGAGTTCCAGATGTGGGTTGTATTGTAGGCCAATGTTTGTTCTCTCTTCTTATTTTTCAGACTTTACATGTGATAGGAAAGGAAAATCTCCCCTGTCCCCACAGCCCTGTCTGATTGTGACCTCCATTTCATAAAACTCTATTATAATAAGTCAACAATTACAACCAAGAGCTAATGAAATTAAGAAGATATATTTCCCTTTAAACTGCTTGGATTTCAAGTCCCATAGTTCAACATTGCATTAAAAAAATGAATTCTATACAGTGGACATGCATTCACCTAAGCATCAATGAATTAGATGCTCCAAGGCAACAAGATTTATAGATTATCAAAACAACTGAAAGTATACAATGCTTTCATTATTAAACAAAATCAGGCATAAGCGTGAATATGAGGAAATATTTTTCCTGATTGACATTTACATAGTGTATATATATATATATATATATATATATATAATATGTATATATAATCATGAATACATATTTACATATAATATATATCAAGAATACATATAGAGAAAATATATATTTAAAGAAATATCCTTTTATGTTTAAGTTTTATATATTCTTATATATACACATTTATCTATTTATATTCTTATATATAAATTTACATATACAGAGAAAATATACATTTAAAGACATGTCCTTTTATGTTTAAGTTTTATATATTCTTATATATATACATTTATATTTATATTCTTACATATATATATAAATTTACATATACAGAGAAAATATACATTTAAAGACATGTCCTTTTATGTTTAAGTTTTATACATTCTTTTTTTTTTAAAGATTTTTTTTTAAAGTTTTTTTTTTTAAATTTTTATTTATTTATGATAGTCACACAGAGAGAGAGAGAGGCAGAGACACAGGCAGAGAGAGAAGCAGGTTCCATGCACCGGGAGCCCGACGTGGGACTCGATCCCGGGTCTCCAGGATCGCGCCCTGGGCCAAAGGCAGGCGCCAAACCGCTGCACCCCCAGGGATCCCTAATTTTTATATATTCTTATACATATAAATTTTAATATAGGATGTTCTTTCAATTACATTATTTCAAACAACAAAGTACTGTTCAAGGAAAACTTGCTGACATTATCTGAATTAAGGAAATTCGGAAATATGTCTATAGATGTCAAATGACAGGATTAGTGAATAAAGAGGCTAATAAACTTTCTTGGGTTATGTATTTCTTTTTTTATAAAGATTTTATTTATTCATGAGAGATAGAGAGAGCAGAGACACAGCAGAGTAGGCTCCATGCAGGGAGCCCGATGTGGGACTCAATCCCGGGACTCCAGGATTACACCCTGGGCCAAAGGCAGTGCCAAACCACTGGGCCACTGGGGCCGCCCTGGTTATGTATTTCTAGTTCATTCCACTGTAGTTGGAAAACATACTAACATATAGCAAAAATACTATAGCACAATTATTAATAGCAAAGGCTTCAATGTCAAACTGTTTTGACTCAAAAATTATCCCTGTTACAGGCTAATATTAGCCCTCTATATTCATCATCTGTAAAATGTGGGTAATATAATTAATGAGCACATTATGTTGTTTTCAGGACTAAATGAATTATACATCAAGTATTTATAATATCCCCAGGTAAAAATCAATTAATAGGTATTAAATATTATAAATAGAATTCCTCATTGATGAATGAAACCTGTGTCACTGATACTTCTGCCATTACTTCCAGTATTCATTTAAAGAAAAAGAAAATATGACTGTATAAATTTTCAAATATTTGAATATAGTTGCTAATTCAGCATATCATACAATTTTAAATTATTCCTCATTCCTGTTTTCCATTTATAAATAAACCCCAATTAGTCTAAAACACTCAAGGTGTTTATGAAGAATTAAATCCAGTCATCCTGGCTAGATTTTGGACTATGCATGTTAAATGCCAAAAACATATTTTTTTTCCTAAATATTAAGGGTGTTATAGATCATGCTGAAATTTTGTAAGACACATGCCTCTGTATTTTTTTTCTTTTTTAGCTAAGCTTCTTATTTTGTGATAATTTAAGATTCACGTGCAGTTGCAAAAATAATACAGAGAGTTCTTATAGATCCATTATTAAGTTCCTTCCAAAGACAGAATGGATTGCAAAACTATAGTACAATATCACAACCAGAATACTGACACTGATCCCATCAAGAAACAAAAAGTAGTTCACCGCAAGGATCCCTCATTTTTTCTTCATATAAACATACCAACTTCCTTCTCAAATTCACACCCTCTCAAACACCTGGCAACCACTAATCTCTTTTTATTATCTATTATATTATAATTACAAGAATGTTATATATACGGGATCAATACAGTATGCTACCTTTTGAGGTTTATTTCCCTCTCGGTAGAAATATACAGGTTGTTGCATGTATCAGTAGTTTTCTGATTGTTTTTTTGTTTGTTTGTTGTTTTTTGTAATTGTTCAGTTGTACGCCATAGTATGAAGGTACTGCAGTCTACTTAACTGTTTTTTGTTGGAGGACATTTGAATCCAGTTTTTGATTCTTATAAAAAAAGCAAGGATAAGCATTCAGGTTTAGGCTTTGTATCAACATGTTGTCATTTCTCTAATATAAATGATCAGGAATCTAAGTGCTGGTACATGGAATACTTGCATGTTTACTTTTTTAAGAATCTGTCAAAGGGGTGCACCTGGGTGGCTCAGTGGCTGAGCATCTGCCTTTGGCTCAGGGTGTGATCCCAGGGTCCTGGGATTGAGTCCCACATTGGGCTCCCTGTAGGAGCCCTCTGCTTCCCCTTCTGCCTTTGTCTCTGCCTCTCTGTGTGTGTCTCTCATGAATAAATAAATAAAATTAAAAAAAAAAACTGCCAAAGGTTTGCAAGATGGCTGTACTATTTTACATTCTCGCCATCACCGTGAGTTAAAGTTACTCCAGATCCTTACTATTGTTTACTGGTGTCACTGTTTATTATTTTAGTGATATTGATACATGTGTGGTACCATTTTATTTTTTTTAAGATTTATTTATTTATTTCAGAGAGAGAGAGAGAAGCGCACAGCAGGTGAGGGGCAGAGGAGGAGAATCTCTCAAGCAGACTCTGTGCTAAGTGTGGATACCTATGAGGGGCTCTATATTACAATCCTGATGCTGTGATTTGAACTGAAGTCTAGAGTTGGAGGCTCAACCAACTGAACCACCCAGGTACTCTTCTTTTTTTAGTTTTAATAATAAACTTCCTAAAGGCTACTGATGTTGAACATCTTAAACATACTTATTTACCATCTCTAATGAATTATAATTATTTTCTCTTAGCCTGTACCTAGAATTTTTGTCCTCTTATATGATATTTATAGAGCAAATTTTTAATTTTGATGAAGCCAATTGATCCAATTTTCTTTTTTATTTGTCATGCTTATGTATCAAATGAACTAACTTTTGCTTAGCCTTAGATCCTGAAGATTTTTTTTTTTTTTGGCAATCTATGTCCAATTGCTTCTGTACCATTTCTTGCAAAAGCTCTTGTTCTTCCCTTAAATTGCATCTGTAACTTCATGTATTAAATCAGTTGAAAAATATCTGTATGGTCTGTTTGTGAATTCTTTATTCAATTCCACTGATCTCTGTGTCTATCTCTGTGTGTGTCAACATCATACAGTCTTGGTTACTGTAGCGAAACAGGAAGTTCTAAAATTGGATAGTATAATGCCCCTCCTTTTCTTTCTTTCCTTATTCTATTTCTTTTGTCTTTCCATATAAATTTTATAAATAACTATATTTATAATAAAGATTCTTGCAATGTGCCTAGGTGGCTCAGTTTGCTAAGTGTCTGACTCTTGATTCTGATCTCCAGGTTGTGAGACTGAGCCCTTTGTTGGACTCTGAGCTGGTCTTAGAACTTAAGAATCTCTCTCTCTCTTCCCTGTTCCGCCCCATATATCTAAAAAATTAAAAAAAAATAAAAAATAAATAAAAAATGAATGAATGAATGAATGAATGAATGAATGAATCTTGCTGGGATTTGGATAGGAAGTACCCTAAACCTCTTCAATTTGGGCAAAGCAGACAACTTTACTATGTTGAAGCTTTCATACCATGAGCAAGACATGTCTCTGATTCTTAATTACTTAGACATGCTTTGATTTCTTTTATGATTATTTAAAAATTTATCTGAAATTTGGTAAGGAAGTAAATCTTAAAAGTTATTATCACAGAAAAAAAACTGTAACTAATATGGTGATGAATGTTATTGACTTACTGTGGTGAGCATTTCACAATATAAACATATCATTATGTTGTACACTGGAAGCTCATACAATGTTATGTAGATTATCTCAATAATTTAAAAATGATTATTAAAAATTATAGACTTTTAGGGATTTAAGCAGAGATGATCATGTCACCTGTAAAAGGAGACACTTTTAATGATCCCTTCTGGTCTGTATGCTTTTATTTCCTTTCCTTGTCCTATTGTATTAACTAGAACTTCTAGTTCTCTATTGCTTAATGATGAGACAGTAAATGTCTTTGCCTCATTACAGATCTTAGACAGAAAGCATTGTTAGTTCAACTTTAAGAACAATGTTAGTGGAAGGCCTTTTGTAGAACCTATTTATGAAATTTTCAAAATGGCCCCTTATTCCTCTTTTTCTGACAGTTTTTATAATGAATGTGTGTTGAATTTTGTCAATTTCTCTGTTTCAGTTAATATGAACGTGGACTTTATCTTCTTTAATCTCTTACTGTCATGGATCATTTTGAATGAATTCAAATTCAATTTGGGCATTCTGCAAAGTTATTATATATTGTAAATATTTTTTGGTAATATTTTGTTACAAATTTTGCTTCTATATACATGACAGATGCTAGTTTTTTCTCTGTATCTATTTCCTTTTTTCTTTTCTTTTCTTTTTGGACAGTCCTCTTATTGCTTTGGTATCAGCAAAATTCTAATTTAACCAAAAAAGAAACAAAAATTGGGAGAATTTCTTCCTCTTCTGTTTCCTATAAGAAACTGTGTAGAATCCATTCTTTAGATATTGTGGAGAATTATCCAAGAAAATCATTTGAACATAGAGTTTTCTTTTTCAGTTGTTTTTAAAGAAATTCAATTTCCTGAATAGTTATAGGATGATTCAAATTATTGACTTATACTTGATTAATTGTAGTAGCTTGTGATTTTCAAGCGATATATATGTGCAGGGTTTTTTTTTTTACAGTATTCTCTTAACCCTTTTAATAAATCTTCAGGGTCTATAGTGATGTTCCTGTTCAAATATTTGTGTTTTATCTCTTATTTGTCAAGAAATTTATCTGATACATTGATCTTTACAATGGATCAGGTCTTTATATCATTGACTTTATTGCTTTTTCTCTTTAAAATTTCATTTATTTCTACTTATATCTTTATAACCTTCCTTCTGTTTGCTTTGACTTCACTTTGCTTCATTTCATGATGCATGTTATAGAGTGTTTATCCTCCTGATCCCCAAATTCATGTGACTGTATTTGGAGATGAGAAATTGAAGAAGGTTACATGAGGTCAAAAAGGTGAGGCCTTGACCCAATAGAATCCATGTCCTTAGATGAAGAGACATCAGAGAACTTGTCCTCTGTCTCCACCACGTGAGGACACAGTGAAAAGCAACCATCTATGTCAAGGAGAGAGTTCTTTCCAGACATTATCCTGCTGGCACCTTGATCTTGGACATCCAGTCTCAAGAACTGTGAGAAAAGAAATTTCAGTTGCTTAAGCCACCCAGCCTATATAGTCTTCTGTTTGGTAGCCCAAGGTGACTGATACAAGATGGACGCTTAGAATGTTTATCTGTGACATTTCTACTGTTCTTATATGCAATTTTTCGCTACAAATGTTCCCATATATTTTAATACGTTATAGTTTCTTGGATTCCTTTTCATTCACTTCAACACGTGTGTGTGTGTGTGTGTGTGTGTGTGTGTGTGTGTTTGCTTGAGAGCTCCTCTTTGACCCATAGATTATTTAGAAGTGTGCTGTTTTGTTTCCTAGTGTCTGGGGAATTTTCTCATTGTCTTTCTGTTTTATGTCATTGAGGTCAGAGAACATGCTTTTAAAAAAATTAAATTCTTTTAAATTTGTTGAGATTTTTTCTTAAGGACTAGATTCTGGTCTATCTTGGTATGTGTTTTACAAGCACTTGAAGAGACTATGAATTCTGTGGGTGTTTGGTAGACTTTTCTATAATGTCAATTAGGAACCTGATAATATCATTTCAGCCTAGGGAATACAAAATTTTAGGCTTTCCACTGGGCCTGTCCTGGCAGGGATGTGGGTGGGTGGCAACAATTTTTGGGGGTGTTGGTTTGGAAAACACAGTTTTTTCTACAAGTTTTCTGTAATGTTAGGCTACTCTTTCCTGATCCTTTGGCTAGAGAGAAAAGACTTTTGTTGGGACATTTCTTTTGTCTGCTCCTTGGTATTTCTAGTTCTAGTTTCTTCAGTTCTAAATATGCATGTGATATATGAGGTTAAACAAATAAATAAAACAGGAGTTTCACTACAATGAAGTTCCTTGTATCCCCAGATCCCTACCTGATTTGTCTTCTTTCCCTCAACTTTCAGAGTCATCTTCTAATTGTTTTAAATATAATTTGATGGATTTTTAGTTGCATTAAAATGAAAGAAGAAGAAAAATATGTCTATTGCATGTTCCTGGAATATAAATCCTATAAAACCCATTTAAGCTTAAAAATCCCAAAGTTATTTTTACTTGTGTTGCTATTAAGCTATACTTTCTTCATTGTGTATTTGCACAGAGAAATTTTGAACCATACCTGAGCCAAAATCAAGAGTTGGATGCTTAACTGACTGAGCTACCTTAGGTGCCCAAAAGGTAAAAATTTTACATACAATTTTTTACCAGATATCTTTGTTGTGCTTTCCTGCAAGTGTCATCTACAAATTTTATATTTTACATAGATTTATTAAAATTATTGATACAATCTTGAACAGATATAAGATAAAACTCCAAATAGTCATAATATACTGCATTTCATCATTTGTTTATGTATGCATACAATTGGTAATTGTTTTTGAAATGTTTCCTAATGATCACTTATTGTATAAACTAATGACCCTAAAAATCTAAAAATCTAACCAAAACACAGGAACAAAAAAGTTTCTAACCCCCAAGTTTATATCTTGAGTGAATGAGGTAAAGAATGTATACATATACTCCTCACACACATTTTAGGAAATACATGTGAATACTATTAAAATAAACCATATACAACTTATAAACCATGGTGATCATATAGGAAAAAAAGAGGATTCCCAAGACATAGAAAAGGCATTACACATAGTTTGCTGGCTGATAAACAGAGACTAGGTCCTATAGTCTCATGATAAACTCCTATGTGCACATGTATGAAAGAAGCTTCCGATTTCTGAGAACTTCAATATTAGTGGTAATATTAAAAGTACTATTAGTGCAAGCAAGATGAAATAGTATACTGAATACTGCTGGCATGACTTTTTTCTGAAATTGAACGCAAACTTACACTTAAGGTGAATATTATTATGATTTTCTTTAGGTTTAGTGAGTGGAAATAATACTTTACATGATTACCTAATTCAGACTTCACTGAACTGATTCAAACCCTGAGTTGTCTTATTCCAAAACACAAGTTCTTAATGGCATATCATGTTGTGTCTTCCACATACAGCTTTATATGGAATCAACAAAATACAATATATATATATGTCATCTCTCTTGTTAGGGAAAAATTAGTGTGGTAGTGCACAGGCTTTTCTAAAAGAGGGGGTATTTTGCATATATTTAACCACTATTCCTCCCTCAATATCATTTCTCCAGATTGAGATTATTTTTTAAAAGGTCACAGAAGTTAAACACAAGATTATATTCCCCAGTAAATGAATGCTTGAAAACTATTATAAGGTATTCATTGAGCAATGTATTCGGGGATTAATAATCTTCCACGAAAGCTGAACAGTCTAAAAATAAAAGCATGTGGAACTGAAGAACATCCAATGTATATGAGGAGAGAAGCCTTAAGAGTGTCTCCAGGCAAGCCAGTCAAAATTAACCTCAGATAATGGTTTTGAATTTACTTTGCTGCACAGTTGACTTAAGAATGAGCTCTCACAAAGTTCCGTTTTATAAAGCTTGGCTGAATTCATTTTACCTTGAGCAATTTTGAAGGCAGGTATAAACTGATGCCTGCTTGAGCCACATAAAGATCTTAGTAAAGTCCATGAGGAATTTCAAAGGAAAAAAAAAAGAATGATCAAGAATGTCAAATACCTACAGAAGAGTTTAATTAAGATAAGGCCTAAAGAGTGCTCAATGTACTTAGTAGTAAATGTCATTGATAACCTTAGCGAGAAAAGTTTCACTGGGAAGTTGAGTACAGGAGTCTGATTTAAGTGGGTTAAGTAGTGAATGGGTAATAAAAAGGTAGTTTGGGAGCAAAGGTTTCCTTTTTAAAGTTGCTATAAAGAGTTGTGGAATCATGGCAGAATTTTTTTTTAAGGTCTTAAAAACTTAAACACATTTATATGCTCAGGGAGAGAAACTGATTGGAAAGGAAAAGATACACAGTGAACTAGAAATGTGATGTACTTACTTTGCTAGAAAGACATAAAGGGTCAGTCTCTACCATATAGAGATAGGATTTTACTTTGCATAGGCAGAAATTGATCTCTTTGGAGAAGGCAAAATGAAGAAACAGGGATGGATACACAGTAAGATAAACTGGTGGATGAGCCTAAAGACTTCCCTCATAGAAGCAAGGTTGTCATCTGGTTTTGAGAAGGAAAGAAGGTGAGGTTAAAAGCACTAGAAAATATATTTTTAAAATTTTATGTGGTATTAAAAAAAAACTTACTATGGATTTTGTTAGTATTACTCCCTTGACTTTTTTTTAAAAGAATCTTTGCAATTGAGAATATGATAATCAGAGTGGTAAAACCCATCAGATCCTTTATTCCACAATAACCACTAGTATAGTAAAGGCTAATGGTTAAAAATCTATGATTTCTTTGGAGCTTTATTTTTTTTTTTTAAGATTTTATTTATTTATTCATGAGAGACACTGAGAGAGAGAGGCAGAGACATAGGCAGAGGGAAAAGCAGGCTACCTGCAGGGATCCCAGAACCCGGGATCACAAAACGAGCCAAAGGCAGATGCTCAACTGCTGAGCCACCCAGCTGTCCCTGAAGCTTAATAGGGAGTTGTGCTTTCTGGACCCTATAATGGTTCAAGATGAACAGTTCAACAGTGTTCACCCAAAGCTGCATCCATAAATTGGTCACATATACAATAATGAAATGGTATTCTATTTGTACACTTTTCCTTGCCTATAATAACTTCAGAAACTCTATTACAAAGAGCAATGTAAAAGAAAACAAGATTTTCAGCTCTTGACTACAGTGTCAGTAATATAATGAGTACATTCCATAAAAGTTTTAGAGCTCAGAAAGAAGAGAAAACAGAGATACAGAGAGTTGAAGAAAGAAGAGTGAAAGCCCTGAAGTCTGAATAGCACTGTTGAATTGGCTGACAATGTGTGAGACAGTGGAAAGGATAAGCGCTTGAAATCAAAGACTGATGCATTAGGTTTAAAATGTCAGAGGTGGGGTAGTGAAAATACAAACCAAGGTCTTATGTATAATCATGGTTGTTAACACTAAGTGCCGCCACTTCATGTGTCCCTTCCTAGCTCCCGTGCACTTCTATAATCTTTTCCCCTTGAGTGTGGGCTTAACCTAGTCACTTGCTTTTAATGCATAGAATATGGCAACAGAGATGATATGCCACTTATATTAGCACCCTCCTCCTCTTCCCACACCCCACTTCTCTTTCTCCCTTTCCCTTTCTCTCTCAAAATGTTGTGAGCTACCTTGTCCATGAGGCAATCAACTGTTATCTCAGGCCAAAAGTCAAGAACACTTGAGACCTGCCAATAACCATGTCAGTGAGCTTGATGCAGATCCTTCCCCAGGCACATTTTGAGGAGGCTGGAGTCCCAGGTGACAACTAAGTGATAGCCTGTGACAGAGCCTGAGCAAGAGGCCTCTTGTCAAGGTTCACCCAGATTTTCAATCCACAGAAACTATGAGTTAATTGTTTTTTTAAGCCACTAAGGTGTTGATAACTGGTTATACAGCAAGGAATAAGTACACATGTTGAAAACAGCTGCAATGGAGCAGAGCGGAATAAATAGAAATGATCGGCTAAAAATTCTATGAGGTAGGAATTTTTAAAAGGTTATCATTATGAGTCATGATGATACTAAGATAAGTGGCCATAATATACCGTAAGAAAAAATATTCCTATCAACCTCATAACAATTGTGAGGACTATTTTAGATATTGCATTGAGGTCTTAGCAAATTAACACATCAATCAAAAATATTAATGACTGTCATAATGCTGCTGCTTATTATTTGAAGGGACTTGAAAGTAATATCTTTTTCTATCTATCTTTATTAGAAATCTACTTGAGATAGGCAAAGAATAATAAGGCATACAGAATATAAAATAGAATTTTATTATTGTTAATATTATTGCTTTATTTTATGAATGAAGGTGATATAGTTGAAAGGCAGTGACAGATTCTAATGCCGAATCCCATAGAAAACTTACCCAACGATAGGTAGCTTTGGAATTATTTCAGATATTACCATGTATAGTCAGCTTGAAAAAAAAATCTGTCCTGAAGAACAAAATGTGGGCTCCCAGTAATCTGACTTGTAAAATTAGAGAAAAATAGTGGACTGAGCTACACATTCCCAGGTCTACTCTCAAAGTCACTGACAAAATACCACTCATCTTCCCATAAATAAAGGAGGAAAAGAGGGATATCAAAGATATTCTAATGGTATGTCCTCCATGTGAAAAAAAAAAAAAACATTAAGAGTGAGCAATAGTTTCCCATTATCCCAACAATGATTATATTTATTTTTGTATGCTGTCTAAAACTAGCATAGACTTTATAAAATTATCTGTTCAATAAATATTTTGAGGAAAATATGAATAAGCAACCCAAACGTTGTAAATTAAAATGATTCATAATAATAAATTAAAATAGCAGGTAAATTCTGGGTTCGCCATAGATGGAAATAAAACAAAACAAAACAAAACTAGAAAGTATGCTAATCCCACCATTCAACAAAAAATACGAGATAACTTTTAAAAAAGCAAAACTCTTCTTGAACTTCTCAGAAAAAAAAAATAAGGACAAGGCAAAATCTGAAATCTAAGGGAAGACAGTCAACTCCAAGGAGTTACCAATCACAAGCATTTGCATACATCCAGAAGATGCCATGTGATATACAAACTGCTACAAATAATGCAGGTTATATTTTCAAAAAATTATTAAAGACAAATGTGGGCCATTATGAGGATACATAAAACCCTGGAACCTCAGATCCAAGATCCACATTCACTCCCAAGCTATTGTCCATGAACCTAATTGGGTAGTTATGGACTGCATGTTTATGTCACCCCTAAACTTATATGTGAAGTTCTAACCCTAATGTGATACTGTTAGGGGGCAGGGCCTTTGGGGGTACATTAGGTCCAAGGGTAGAGCCTTCATGAGTGAGATTAGTGCCCTTAAAAGCAGAGACATGAGAGAGCTCTCTCACTCATTTTCTCACTCTCTTTCACACACTCTCTCTCACTCTCTCTCTTTGTAAAGGTACAAAGAGAAGAAGACCAGATGCAAATCAGGAAGTAGGCCATTATAGGACACAAGATATGCCAGCATCCTGATCTTGGACTTTTCTACCTCTCCAACTATGAAAAATGTTTGTTATTTAAGCCCCCAGGCTATGATGATTAATTATAGCGGCATGGAATGACTAAGACAGCTATGCACGAGGAAGACTGGAATCAGGATGAAGGGCCAGAACAAGAATCTCTTGTTGTATAAACCTAGAGGAAGGGAGCAGCACATGCTGTGGGAAAGACACACCTCAGAAGGATCCTCTTTACTTTCTTCCCATGAGGCAAAGCCTCAAGATACTGGGAGAAGAATCGCAAACACTGTTGCCTTTGGAACTCAGGCTAAGGTCCACTGTAGCCGAGAGAAGGGATCAGAAACGTACTCCCGCTACTCCTAGGAGGTGAATGAGGAAATCTAGCTTCAGTCCATTCAAGTCACCCTACAAGTGGAGCACAGAGAGGACCATTGAGAAAACCTCACCTTCATGACTCAGGGATACAAGGTCTGCCTGAGTCTGAGGCTAAATCAAGACAATAGGAAATTTATGTAGGCCCGTCTCCACCCCAAACCTTAGGCTAGCAAGTACTAAATGACAACACAATTTACCACTGAGGAAATTTAGAAGCATGAGTAATCTTCTCGAGGTAGTCACAAAGGGAAGACCTAAAACTGAGGGTAGAGCAACATCCCTGAAATTCTTAAGCAATCCAACTCCCACACTAAAAACAAGGTAACATTAGAGGAATTTGAAGCCTGTGGTAAGGTGCAAATAACCATAGCAACAACAGGACCAAACCCAGATCAATTCTGAAATAGACTGACTCAACAACCCACAGTAAAAACCTGGCAGAAAAAAGAAATGTGTCTGCATGCATTGATACGATTTTCCTAAGTGTTTTAAGCTTACAGAAAATATCCAACTTCAACCAAAACTTACAAAATGCACAAAGAAGAAAGATGTACCATCAGTAGAGAAAGTAACAAAACTAGTCTTAGATAGGTCCCAGTTGTTGGAATTATCAAAGACAAAAACTTTAAAAATAAACACTCCAGTGAAAAAGGTGAACATGTATATAAAGAGATGGGCATTTCAGTACAGAATGGAAACGATAAGAAATAAATGAGATAGTGGGAGGAAAATGTGATTTTTCAGTCATAGAACACTACATGCTAACTGATGCACTCTTCCCTGTAGAACCACTCGAAACACTTAAGGATCTCATCTGAAAATATCTTGATATAATTTGTTTATATTTGGTCGGGGGTCTTTATTCCTTTATATGATGAAACAATAGTAATTTCAGGGTTAGTCAAACAAAATGTCAGCTCTCAGAAACATTTCTAAGTTGTGCATATTCTGTGCCCATCTCTCTCTCTCTCAGTGCATATGGTCCACCTGGGACTGCCTGTCAGATTTCCCACACCCACTACTTGCCAGAGTGATGATTTTCTAGGGTGACTGAGAGGTCCTCTCTTCCTTTTGTGAACCAAATCAAGCAAATTAGGGTTTTTACTGAGATCTGATACATATTTTATGGGAAAGAGAGGGTCTTTATTCCTCTAGGATCACTAGTTAGAAGGGTTATGCAATCTTGGATCTTCCAAACTTTCTTTGCCCACATGTGGAATGTAACTGAAAAAGAAATAGCCATAGGAAAGTAACGCCAAATAGAAGGAGAAAATGAAAAAGGTAATTTTACAAAATTTTTTCTGGGGTCTTTATTTCTTGGCTTGCCAGAAAAAGCCTTCATTTGAATACAGACTTGGAATAAGCTTGATAGTTCAAATAAAATTACAAAAACTATGGAAATTATTTTTTAATGTTGGAAAATTTTAGCAAAACAGAAAACATACAAAAATAGAAGACAAGTACCTTTTACTAAATAAAAATGTACAGATTTTAAAACATACCAGAAAACAAGAAGTTGTATAATGAGTATAAACATTTGCTACAAATATGAAAAGGATTTCATTTCCACAATAAATAATATTCCTGATATCAACAATAATGAAAAATGTTAACTACACTGGAATTTAAAATGGAACATGAAAATGTACAAAAGTTATAACACATAGCAGGTAGCTAGCTACTCAAGATGTAGGGAGATTTGATAGGATAGATGACTTAGAAGCTTTTTCTATTTGCAAAACCAAGTATACTTATTAAGAGAGACAAGTCAAATAGTTTAGCATATCATCCATTATTAACCTGGTAGTACATGGTATAATTTATTTCCCATAAAGCTAACTATAATAGTCCCTTATATAAGCCAGCCTCAATGATTGCTATTAAATTAGTGTCACCAACTGGTAGATTACACAGTTTGAAAACTTCTGCTGATTGTTCCACGGCATTACTGTTTATATGAAACCTTAATATCTGCTAAACATAAAAGTAAAGCTAAAATGAGATTATATAATTAAGAAATTCATCCTAAAGATTTCCATTTAAAGACAAATTAATTATATGCATTATTTCATGATGTATAATAAATATGTCACTTTCATAGAAAATTGCCTAATAGTTTTTAAATTTAAATGGAAAGATAGGGATCCCTGGGTGGCTTGGCGGTTTAGTGCCTGCCTACAGCCTAGGGCACCATCCTGGAGTCCAGGATCGAGTCCTGCATCAGACTTCCTGTGGAACCTGTTTCTCCCTTGCCTGTTATCTCTGCTCCTCTCTCTCTCTCTCTCTCTCTCTCTGTCTCTCATGAATAAATAAAATCTTTTTAAAATTTTTTAAAAAATAAATGGGAAGATAAAGTATAAAGTCAAAAATACCAAAGATTACTTTGTTTAGATCAGAACATACACACTAGCTATTACAGAATATAAATCTGAACATGCTGAGTCGTGTGTGTATTATTAGTGTGACAGGACACTCTAGAAAAAAAGTACAAAAAAAGAAAAAACTTCAGTGGTGACATAATACATATTGGTGTAGAATAGTGTGTTTAGAGAAATAAAAGAAAGGCCTTATGATAGAAGTAAATGAAAAGAGCTACTTTTGCATAAAAAATGGGATTATCAACAATACTTTAAAAAAGTGTGGCAGTTATATTTTACGTCACAATTTTGCTTAGTATCATGCTTAGAAATATGCACTCTCCTATTAGTGCAGCCACTCATTGAAATGATAACTTGGAAAGTCACTGCTTAGAGCATTAAAAGTTAGGTCTAGTTCATTGCAAAGAATTTCTTCAACTTTAAGAGAAACAACATTTTCCATAACACTAACTGCATCTTATTAGATTTGGGCTTTATAAACAAATTCCAAAATTATTTGAGTGTATTTTCTATATATGCTATGGCCAAATATTTTAAAAATTTATTTAAATCAAATATTAAATTCTAACATGTGAAAGATATCCCACTGATAGTTTTAAAATACTGCCTCATCTGAGTACTGTAAATCATCCTTATTTTATGATACATCTTTATATAAAACATGTTTAAAGAAATGCATTTATTGTAATCAGTTGTTGAAACAGGATATAAATATTATTTCCATTCAAAATTCATGATAATTCTATCAGAGCTAAGTTTAAACGTACCTTTAAATGTACTGACTCTAATGAATAAACTTTGCCAAAAGTACTATGATTATCATGGAACTATGATTCACATTTTTAAGAAAAATTAAATTCCCTTTAATAAACCTATCATGGAAAAGGAAATATAGATATCAATTAGCGCAACTGATAACATCACAAAAGGAGACAGTCATACACCATCTAGTATCTGATGAAAGAACATAATATGCTTAAATGCTACTTATAATACTACTTAAATAGTCCTGCCCAAATGTTAGACCTGATTCTGTTGAAACCTATAGATCTAGCTACTCATTTTAAAAACACAGAAACACAGATGTCAGAGAAATGTCCCCAAAATAGTATGAAGGTGTAATCAATAATACAGACTGCATATGATCCTATGGGAAAAAGATTTTGTCAACAAATAAATTACAAAACAAAAAAGACAAAACTTGAAGATAAATGAGTGTAGTGTGAACATGTGCATGTATATATAAATTACAATAATTTTGGTTCAAACAAAAGTAATGGAATTTTTAAGACAATGGGAACATAAGAACAATGATTTTTAAAGGATACGGTTTTAAAATTTGCATATGATTATGACATTATTTTTTTTAAAGAAATTCTTTTTTAAAGATACATATTTAAGCTTTTACATATGTAAAAGTATGGTTTATAGAAGCAGTTAAGATATAAATAATATAATGTTAGACTTCAGTTGATAATCATTGAAGCTATGTGATGCTCACATAAGGAATCATATTAGTCTTCTTTCATCTAATTTTTTCATAATAAAATTTAGGGACACCTTAGTGGCTCAGTGGGTTAAGCATCTGCCTTCAGCTCAGGTCATGATCCCGGAGTCCTGGGATCAAGCCCCATATTGGGTTCCCTGCTCAAGGAAGCCCTCTCTCTCTCTGCCTCTGTCTGCCACTTCTCCTGATTATGTGTGCTCTGTCAAATAAATAATTAAAATCTTTAAAAAAATTAAAAATTATTTTATAGTGCCTATTTAAAGACAAAGTATTATAGAGAAGCCATAATAGAGAAATTTATTAATGATTTTTATCTTCTTACTAAGCAGTTTGATTGACTTTTATTATTCAAAATAGATTAACTTATTTTTTTCAAAATAGATTAATTTATGCTGTTACTTTTCACGTTTGTAAAACCCAAAAACTTTTTATTCTCTTTCAAATGTATAATTAAGGATTTCACTCATTATATTTACTGAAATTGCTTCCAATGATTGCATTTTATTATAATTACTTTTACTAGTAGAGTAATTTTTCTGATTAAAGCATTTGTAGATGTTACTATGATGAAGACAGAAATAAATGGATATCCAAGAATAATTTATATCTTTGGCCTTCTTATCTCAAATAACTATTTCCAAAATTATGCTCTTTCTCTTCCCACAAAAATGGAATGTTATATAATCAAAGTGAGATCAGTATGAATTCACCAGTTCTGATGCTGTTAATAATGAGAAGATAATACCTAAATTAAACATCTGTATGAGATTTATGGAAAAGGAGTTCCAGGCAGATGAGAGAGAAAAAAGAAAGAAAGAAAGAAAGAAAAGAAAGAAAGAAAGAAAAAGAAAGAAAGAAGAAGAAAGAAAGAAAAGAAAGAAAGAAAAAGAAGAAAAAGAAAAAAAAAGAAGAAAGAAAGAAAGAAAAAAGCTCTGAGTTCAGAAAAGGATTAAACTGAAGAAATCAACAAATTCAGTTGTCCAGAAATGAGATAAGTCAAAGGAAGAATGGATTCAAGTAGTTTTGTTAGCAAAAGTCATATTATGATTCATGGTTAGGATAAGCAAATGTGAGGAAGATTGATGAGAAATGGGGAGGCATGTTCTGGTTGTTGGTGAGGAATTTAAGTTCAGAAAGTAAAGTATAGGGAGTGTTCAGGAGAGAAAATGCAAGTTCAAAAAGTAAAGAAGTAGGCAAACTGAAGTAAACCAATGTCAAAATCTTGAAATAGTCTAGGAAAAGACCCTACTGAGATAGGAAATAAAAACTGGTCAAATACATGATATATTAGGAATTAGAGTAGATATGGTTTGAGGTTGGAGGAAAGAGAAGAAAACTGTAAGATTTTCCACACCTCCTCCACCCAAGCAGCTGCATATACAGTTTCGGGATTTACCAAGACAGAAAAGCTAATAGGAGAGCAGATACGCAGAGACAGAGTATGTAATCTACAATTGTGTTCTTTTCTTCTTTCCTTCCTTCCTTCATTCCTTCCTTCCTCCTCTTCCTTCCTTCCTTCCTTCCTCTCTCTTTCTTTCCTCCTCCCCTCCCTTAAATTCTTTCCTTAGCTTTCCTTTTCTTCCCTTTCTTTTTAATGAAATTTAAAATCTGTATTTTGTATCCAACCCAAAATGTTAAGAAGACAGTTGCATATATAAATCTGAAAAGTTCAGGGGCTCCTAGGTGGCTCAGATGGTTAAGTGTGTCTGCCTTCAGCTTGGGGTCATGATCTCTGGATCCTGGCATGAAGCCACACCTCGGGCTCCCAGCTCATTGGGGAGCCTGCTTCTCCCTCTGCCTGTCCCTCTGCCTCTCCCCTTGCTCATGGTCTCTCTCTATCTATCTATCATCTCTGCCTCAATTGAATAAATAAAATATTTAGTAAATAAATAAAATAAAATAAAAATAAATAAAATAAAATAAAATAAATCTGAAAAGTTCATGAGAGGAAATGTTCAGGAGTTATACATTTCATATCATTACATATCTGACTTTTTAAATCTGTAAAATGAAATGAGATTCCCTGCACAAAAACGATTCTTGGAATGTTTTGCAATTTGTAAGTTTGGAAGACAAAACAAAAGCTTTTTAAAGTGAGTGTGCATTTTCATGTCAGGACTTTAAGTATCAGAGGTTATTTTTGTACTTCAAATTCATCTAATAATGCATCATGCTTCACAAGAATGAGTGAATCAATAAACAAGTAAGATGGAAATCCTGAGGAGAACCATTCAGAATAAAGTATTTTTTTTTAAGATTCTATCTATTTACTCATGAGAGACAGAAAGAGAGAGAGGCAGAGATACGGGCAGAGGGAGAAGCAGGCTCCATTCAGGAAGCCCAATGTGGGGACTTGATCCTGGGATTCCAGTATCACACCCTGAGCTGAAGGCAGACACTCAACCACGGTGACACCCAGGCATTCCTAGAATAAATCATTTTAAAAAGATAAGAGAACCTTCTGGCCACAATATCTTAGCCATCCTCCTAAAATGCCTCAAAAACTGAACACAATATATAAGTTAATGCTTTCAAAAAAGTAGATAATTTCTGTCAGTGTAGGACAGTGATTTCTGAGAGATACAAATTAGACCTCTATCAACATCTCAGCTGACTGCCTGGAGACAGTGCCCAGGGCACATCCAAAGGGAGTTGCCAGATTGAAGGTAGAAGAATAGGAAAAATAGGAGCAAAAATTACCCCAGGTTTTATGAAAATCATTTACCCACAGATCCAAGAAGCTCAACAAACTCTAAATACAAGAAATACAAAGAAAGTTACATGAAGGCACGTGATCATGAAGTTTTTCAAAGCCGAGACACAGAGAAGGACATAAAAGTAATCAGAGAAAGAGAGACATTATGGATAGAAGAACAATTACAGGATTAAAACAAGGTAATACAAAATAAAATAGAACAAAGAAAATTAAAAATACAATTAAAATAAAATACAAAAGAAAATTGTCAACCTAGATTTCATATCCAGTAAAAAGGCAAAACAGAGGCAAAACAAAGGCAAAGACTCAAATATACAGAAACTATAAGGTTCATTACCCACAGATCTGCCCTGAAATATGTTAATAGAAGTTATTAGAATAAAATATTAACACATAACAACCCAGTATGAAGAATACTAAAAATCTGTGAATAAATATAATTTCCTATTTAAATTACCTTCAAGAATAATTGTTTATAAGCAAATAATAAGAATGTTTTATGGCACTTATGACATATGTAGAAAGAAATGTATAAAAATTACATGTAGCATGGGAAAGTATATATGGAAATATTCATTTTATAGTTTACATAAGTTTTAAGTGATACAATATTATTTGAAAGCATACTATGACAAGTAGAAATGTATACTAGGAAATTTAAAGTAATCTATCTCACGCACAAAGAATTACAGTTAATAAATGGACAAAGCAAATAACAGGCAGTCATGAAAAACTCAGTTAATTCAAAAGAAAGTTAAAAAGAAAGACTAGGACAAAGGTATAAAGAAACCACATACACACACAGCCCAAAATGATAGATACAAATCTAACCATATCGTAGCCAAATCAAACTCAAATAGGTTAATCATCCCGTTTAAAAAGTAGAGATTGTCAGTGATGCAGCTATTGAAAATAAAATGTTATAAATTTAAGAGAAAAAATATTATTAGGGATAAAATGATCACTATTTATTGATATCAGCAATTCACCAGAAATAAGCAATCCTAAATGTTTATGAACTTAATAACAAACTTCAGAATACATAAAAAAAACTGAAAAGAGAACAAGGCAAATCATAGTAAGTTTTTTTGTTTTTTTTTTTGTTTTTTTTTTTTTTTTTACAAATAACTCACATAAAAAGTAGACAGAAAATCAGTAAGGAATAAGAAAGCTTGAACATTATACTTAGTGGTTAAACACTCAGGACTTTCCTTTAAACAAGACAGGAATGTCTGCTCTCAGCATCCTATTGAGTATAGTACGGAAAATCCTAGACAGAGCAATAAGGCAAGAAAATGAAATAAAAAGATCTACAGTTTGGGAAAATAAAAAAAAAAAATTAACATGGTGATATAATTGTCTACTCAAAAAACTTCCAAGGACTAGAAGTTGTATATTTTGAACCATCCTGTCATCCCAAAGAGAAAACACACTTGGTCACAGTGTTTGATACTTCTAATGCACTGTTGAATCCAATTTGCTAGTATTTTGTTGACTATTCTGTACCCATGTCATCAGGCATATTAGCCTATAGGTTTCTTTTCCTGCAGTGTTCTCGTCTTGTTTGGGTATCAGGGTAATGCCAACATCATAAAATGAGTTTGCATGTGGGTGTTCAATTTTCCCAACTCCATTTGTTGAAGAGACTGTCTTTTTCCTTTGGATATTCATTCCTGCTTTGTCAAAGATTAGTTGACCACAAAGTTGAGGGTCCATTTCTGGGCTCCCTATCCTGTTCCATTGATCTGTGTCTGTTTTTGTGCCAGTACCATACTGTCTTGGTGATTATAGCTTTGTAATAGAACTTGAAGTGAAGCATTGTGATGCCACAAGCTTTGGTTTTCTTTTTCAATATTCATTTGGCTATTCAGAGTCTTCTCTGGTTCTATGCAAATTTTAGGATTATTGATGGTATTTTGATAGGGACTGCATTGAATGTATAGATTGCTCTGGGGAGCATAAACATTTAACAATATTTGTTCTTCCAATCCATGAGCATGGAATGTCTTTCCGTTTCTTTTTGTGTTCCTCAATTTCTTTCATGGGTGTTCTATAGTTTTCCAAGTACAGATCCTTTGTTGTGCCTTTATTTTTTAAAATAAGTTTTCCATCCTTTTTTTTTCTGTCTTGTCTCTTTCTGGGACTCCTACCGTGTATATACTGATTTGTTTGATGGTTTCTCATAAGTCCTTTAGACTCTCTTCACTCTTTCATTCTTTTTTGTATTTGCTTCTCTAACTTGATCATTTTAAATGATCTTTCTTCAACTTTGCTGATTGTTATTTCCTTCTAAGATTGATCGAGTCTGCTGTTGAAGCTGTTTATTAAATTTGTCAGTTCAGTATTCTTTAGGTACAGAATTTTTGTTTGGCTCTTTTTCCCCCTTTTTTATATTTCTATTTTGTTCATGCATCATTTTCTGGATTTCATTTACTGTTGCTATGTTTCCTTTTAATGCACTAGGCTCATTTAAAGTGATTGTTTTGTTTTGTTTTGTTTTTTGGTCAGGCAATTTATAGGTCTCATTTTTTAAGGTCTCTTGTTGGAGATTTCTATTTTTTTTCTTTGATGTGTCATGGCTTCCTGATCCTTTGTGTTCCTTACATCTTTGTGTTGCTGTCTGTGCATATGAAAAAATAGCCACCTCTCCAAGTCCTTATCTACCATCTTTGACAAGGAAAATCTTCACCTGTCAATCCAGGGAGAGATTTTAGGAGTCTCTCAAGCCTTTTCTGTATATATGTGTCTTCTCTGGACTTCTCTATATAAATTACTGAACAAAGGATTGACTGGTTTCTTTTCCTTTTAGGAGCCCATAATCTCTTGTTCCATCTGGTGTCTGACTGCTGTACAATAGGCCAGTATGTTGGATGCATGCTTTATTTCTATCCCTCCTTCCTTGTCCAGGTGTCTAACTCTGTACCTTCTCTCTCTGTTGCTGAGCCAGTCTGGGTACAGTAAGCCACCTGCGCCTTTTCTTTGTTCTGATTTGCTCTCATTAAACTATGCCAGTTCCTTCAGCATTCCACGTAAAAAGAAACAAACTACTTCCTCCAACAGCTCATTGATAGATCAGGGCCATAGCAGGCATACTCAACACTTTATCTCTTTCTTGGGGGAGAAGCCTCAGATTCTGTTTTCTCTCAATCTCACAGAGCCATCTCACCTTCCGCAAGCAAGCAGCTTACCATGTTATTTTTTTCTCACCTGCCTCTAGGTATCTTATTTTTGGCTATTCCATCAACACTCCATGTGAGGCAAGACAGAAACTGGCCCCTCAGGTAGCACAACTAAAAGGCCAGTGTCTTCTATGTTTCACTCTTCTTTTATTCAGGGAGAAGTTTCAAGTTAAAGCCAGCCCCCTTTAATCCCTAAAGCCTCAACTCTTTGACCACATGGTCTTTCTGTCTTGACCAAACCCCATCTTGAGCCATTTCCTTAGCATTGGCTACCTAGGGTCCCACCATAAGTCACCTTCTTAGCATACATTATCTGGTGCAATCTGATTGGCTCATGATGAATAATAGACACTCCTATCACTTAGCAAATTCCAAGAGCTTAAAGGTTATGTCCCAAGAACTGAGGATAAAATCCAGCCACATATTTTATTTTATAGATCTTCTACTCAGGGTATGAAAAGGTTGAAATTAAGGTGTTCCCTAAATGTGGACCCTGAATCAAGGAATGAAGCACTTTCAATCTCCCTTAGGTTGTTTGAGAAATTCATTCATATGTAGTTTTTGTGACTGATATCCTCTTTTGTTGTTGTTGTTGTTGTTAGCTCTTGGCTGGAGAGCATTCTCAATGTCTAGTGGCCACTTCTGGGTCTTTGTGACATGGCCCACTCAGCAATATGCCCATTTGTTCCTCAGGCCAAGAGATCAGTCTCTGCTTTGAGTATCTTTTAACATGGGCTCATTTAATTATGTCTGATCCACATAGGGATAACCTCTACTGATTATTTAAAGTCAACTGATTAGGGACATTAATTAGGTCTTCAAAATTCCTTTGACCATATCACAGGAATATTTCTCATCATATTCACAGCTGTTACTGGTACTCAAGTGGAAGAGTTTATAGGGTGGGAATTTGGGGTCTCAATTTTTGCTTGCCACATCTCTGGGAAACAATTTGTCAGTTTCTCATAAAATTAAAACAGAGCAATTGCACTACTGGGCTTTTATCCTAGAGAAATTAAAACTCATATTCACACAGAAACCTTCACATGAATATATGTATCATCTTAGTTCATAATAACTGGATACAAAAATGCAAAACTCAAATGTTAATTTTTAATTAACTTACCAAAGAGGAATCATATTTAGAGAAGAGATCTAGCAAAGGAATGAGGATTTCTAAAGGAATAAACTTCATGGGAAAGGACTCATACATGCAACAGGAAAACAGAGCAGTGCCATGGTGATTAACAGGAATTTAAAAAGACTAGTGTGGTTTAACCTCATAAAACAGTGGAAAAATGATGAAAGATTCCTTTCAATACTATAAAACCCATAATTGGCATATAATCAAATAAATTACCTAGGGCAATTTTACTAATTAAAATATAAACACTTTTAATACATCATTTACTTGTTTATATATGTCTATATATAGTATCCTTGTGAAATATCAATTTACTGTACAATAAAATGTTGCTGGATAAGCTATAGGTTTCATTTTCAACACCTATTGATGACGAGAACCTTGGCATTTTCAACATATCTCCAAGTACTTAACAGTAATGAATCAGGTGTATGAAATATGCATGATAATAAAATAAATGTCCCTAATGACCTTATAATATGTGAAGAAAATAAGGAAGGAGAAGGAGGCAGAAGAAAAGTAAAGGTAAAGGAGAAAAAATATTAAAACTCAAAGTTGAGATAATAGAGATTGGTTAAAGGAAAGCATTTGTTGGGGTTTTTTGGGTTCAATGTTGTTAAGAACATTATAAGAATGAACTTTTTTCATCACTTATGTGTGCATGTAGCATATACACATACTTGTGTTTTAATATTTCCTAAATTAGAACATGTCTGTAATCAAGTTGGTTAAAGGAATTTTATAATGAAAATTCTATTTCCTTACATATGCTAGCTTGGACTGCAATTCTTTGTTGACAATAATACAAAGAATATGGCAATATCAAATGTTATAAAAGAGATGTCAGTAGCCTAAAGAACTTTAAAGAAAATAAAGTACATTTTCAGAAATCCTACATTACTGAAGCTCTTCAAATCACAGAGGAAAATACTGTACAGAAAAACACAGATGTGGATACACCAATTAATCAATAACTGAATTTAAAATTCCAGAATATGAATAAAGAAAAGATTTAGGCATATCTTAATGAATTCTTTTCACTTGTTTTTTTAAATTGAGCATGAGGGATAGATGATTAAAAGATATATTTAATTAAATTTAAAAAGCTCTTTCAAAAATATAAAATATACGTTGTGGAAATTTTGTATAATAATTTACTTAGCAATGTTTCTGAATTATTTTTTGTAGCAAGTAAAATAGAAGTGCAATTATACTCTATGGCATTTCTGGTTGTATGAAAATTGTATTGGGTAAGTTCTTAACATTTGCAATCCCAGGAAAGGAACAAAAAAATCACATACTGTATGTCCAGATATTTGTTATTTATCAAACTATTAAGCAAAACATCTACTATCCTCCCATTTGATAAATACCTCTTTATTGTTATCAAGAAGGCTCACAGTCCATCCCTTTTCTCTTTCCACCCTCTAGGTCCTTCTTTCATCAGGATGAGCCTCCCATTCACATATGCATATACTCTCTAAGCTGTTCATCCAAGTTCAGTCTATATATATCTCTACAATCAACATTTCCCTTTCAACAACCCTCTGAGATTAGAGGTAGATCTAAATGGGTGTCTGAGCTATAGAAGACTGATTGGCTGTTGAGGATTTAACTAAACTATTCTATTGCTGCCTCAGCATCTAGTCTGTAAACTAAGTGGCTCGCAGGCCCCTTGAACTGACACCAGCCTCTTTCTCAAGTGCATGCCACTGATGACAGCCTACAGAGTAACAAGGGTAAGTCTCTGTTAGGACTTTCCCTATGCTGCTGCTGAGGGACAGTCTCTTCAGCCTCTCAACTCCTTCATTTATGCACCCTCGAGATAAGACCATCCTAGAGCTTACCAAAATGTCTCATGGTTAGTTTAAATTGACCAATCCAGCCTTAGCCTGGGAACTCCAAAAGCATTCTACCCACAAATCCTAACAAAGACATGTACCTCAAGTCTGCTGCTTGCTTTCTGCCCACACCCTGCCCTGACCTCCCCATGTGGCCACTCAAGGCATGCTGTGTTCTTCCTCCAGTACTGTGAGTAATAAACTTCTCTATTTCACTTTCCCTTGTGGTCTTTGTTAAACTGTGGCTCAGTATTCACCCAAGGGCCTCATTTAACAAATGTTAATTTAAAAAAATATCTCAACACTAGCAAGGAAGCTAGCATAGGCCATGGAACCAAACTGAGGCTCATTTCAGGTAGAAGAGAATCTCTAAGGCATCTATAATGTAGATAGGTGTTCATTAGGTTCAGCACTCTCCCCAGGGGCCTGAAGAAAGAGTATAGCCAGAGAAGAGCCAGAATGAGTCCCTCATAGAAATCACCCATATCAGAAGCTCTAAGCTCTTCTTGGCCAGGTATAAGGGTGGCACTGTAAGGCAAAATGCTTGAAAATCAAACTGACTTATAAGAAATGTACTCAAGGCTAACAGGTTGTTGATAAAATGCTGGCATGTTGGTCAAATAATTTTTTAAAACTCCTGATATGAAATAGTGAGTCACGTTTTCACATTTTTTCCTTCCCTCCTTTTATTGTGTCAATAATTCCTTCATCTTCCATCACATATTTGCTATCGCAGCTCACAAGTTCCACTGCACTATTTATTGAGAAGAAGTCTTCTGAGTTCTTCACTATTCCCAAAAAACACCTTTGCCAGAGAATCTCAGTAATTCTCCAATTACCTAAGTTATCTAGAGAGTCCAACAAAACTACACCAAATGGTACCATGAGTGATTGGCTGAATTTAAATTATGGAAATACTTTCATAACTGCTAGATTCATCATCTGAATATGGAAAGGATTTTTTTAAGATTATTTATTTATTCATGAGAGACAGACCGAGAGAGAGAGGTTGAGACACAGGCAGAGGAGATGCAGGCTCCTCACAGGGAGCCCAATGCGGGAATCCCAGAACCTAGGATCACGCCCTGAGCCAAGACAGGCACCCAACCACTGAGCCACCCAGGCATTCCAGGATTTTTTAACAAATCAGAATTAGTACATGCTTTTTAGTGAATGAAATTCCTTAGTGAATATAACTGAAGCGAAGGTTTTGTGTCATTAGAAGGAATTATTAAAAAACATAAATTAAAAAGCAATCCAATGTTAAAGTAAAAATTTTGTTGAACATAAAATATTTCTTAATACAATGGTAAATTAAATATCTTTCGTTTTCTTTATTGTAAGTGTGCTGAGAAGACAGTATGTAACTACATCTAGATGGCTCTTCCAGTTTATCAAGCTTGAGATTACCATACTCTAAAATGCTTCCCAAGTGCATTATTTTAACTAAAATTATTTGATATGTACCTGTACCTTGGACAGTACTCTTTATATCACTTAAATCTTTACATTAATATCTTTGTATTTTCCTTAATGAGTCCCTTTCAATGTTGAAGCAAAGTGATAAAGGAAAATAAAATGAATTGGAGATAAAAGAAAATGCTTGAGAATGCATGTTCACTCATAGATTTTATCATTAGCATTACTTTCATTGAATTAAAGGAAAACTAATTTATACTGAAATACGCAAATAGCTTGTTTGTGATGTTATAGTTCTACGTCTTACAGTGCTAATTGGCTGCCTGTTGAGCCAAAGAAATTACTGCAGGAAGATCTAATATGTCTATTACTATTCAACTAACAGTGCTAAAAAAGCTAGCATATATTTATATACCCTTACTGCTTCGCACTAAATGTAGTATATAATGGTACATAATAAAGATAATGAGAAAAAAATAGTGAAATGGAGGTCAATATAATAGTCCAATTTTCACAGGGTCTTGGTTACTCTCTGGTCACCAACCTGGCACCTTCAGAAATTATTGCTTTTAAACCCTTAGAGTACACCTAAGGCGCTTAAGTTGCTTTCGTACAAAGCAACTTAATTATAACAGTGAGTACCCCCAGTAAATCTAATGAGTGAATGAAAATGCAATTGATATTGATGAGCTACTAGAAATACACACTATTACCAAGTCTTTAATTCTCACACATTAAAGCACAAACTATAATGGAATCCCAGTGAGCTGAAAGAGTTAATAAAGCTTCATACTGCCCTGAAAATCTCCACTTTGGAAGAAAACTGAGAATTGAGTTTGAGATTGAATCACCTATTGTAGGAGTGATAAACAGAGGAATAGATCAAATGACTGTTACAGTGTAACCATGAATTTTCTATCCTGTCTTATTTCACAGAAGGTGGGTTATATATCTGGCTGATAGATGCTAGGTTTTTCAAGAAGACACAGGAGATGTTAAAACAAATACTAGAAAAAGTATGTGAAATAGATTCTGTAATTAATATATCTACAAACAAATGGCTGAGCAACAAGCAAGAAACTCTCAAAGTTAATGATGGAGAAATCAGTCAATAATTATTTCTAGTTTGACTCCATGCCAAGAAACAGAAATCGTTTTAATGAAAAATGTAATAGGAGAAAAAGGAACACTTGAGCAAGCTACATGAAAAAAAAACTTCAGTGCTAGATGTGAAATTACTGATGCAGATAAAGAGAAACTCTTTAGATTTACTCTTTTCTTTGGGTGATAGATAGCTCACAATGCAGGCAGAGTATCTGCAGAATAATGGAAAGAAGAATTTTCTTGTATGCTTGATAGAAACTCAAGAAACAAGAATGTGAGATTGATATAATGAGACAATCTACAATGCTAGAGAAGAGGTATTGAGCAACGTCAAACCATTAAACAAATCACAGTGGGCTGGATACCCAGAGACCAAAAAACAGCTTTCAGAAAGTCTGATAGACTTTATGACTTGGCTAGTGGCCAAGGCACTGCACATGAAAGATGACTGAGATAGGTTTGATACTGAATTGCATTTGTGAAAGGATAGACAAAACTAATTCAGGAAGATATACAGAAATCCATGAGAAAGTAGATTATAGACAGAGACAATATTTCATTTGAAAAACACAAATCTGACAAATGAAACTAAAGGGATCACTAATCATACCATCCCTTTAAGAAGAAAGAGGAAAAAAATTAATGAATGAATTTTAAAAATTCACCCATAGATGGAATATATAACACTGTGCCTGGTGCAATATCAATCACTTGCTATTACTTAATTTTAGCAATACTTCAATAAGCCACTTTATCTTTTTTGTCATAAAGAAACTGAGGTTTATAGTTCATCTCCATGAGAAATATATTTTAAAGTAAACTCAAGTAGCCTTCATCTCTACTTACTACTAGAGCTGTACCTAAAATTGTCCTTGACTATTCAATGTCATAGTCCTCTTCTCTACTTTTTATCACACTATTTCATTCAAACCCTTCCTTTCACCACTTGTGCTTATCAGTTCTATTGTTATACGCAAGTCTTTGAAATAACAATTTTTCTAATTTAACAACCCGTTTGTGTTTGACTTTTTTTTTTTCTTGGCCAATGCAGACAATACAGTTCACCATTCCATCACTTTCTTGATGATTTAAAATTCTCTTTCCCCTGAGATAAATCATCCCTCATCTTCCAATTCTGAATTAATCCTACCATAATCATTCCCATTTCTTTTACCCAGGATTCTAACCCTATCTTGGCAAATCATCTAACTCTACCAATGGACATCAATGAAGATTCAAGGACTCCAATATCGATAATCTTTCTACATTCTTCCAGTTTCCTAGACAGCTTTGTAAAATGTTTATTGACAGCAGTTTTTCTGAGACTCTCACACTTCCCAGTCACCAGGGGTACTCAACTACCTACAACCTTAACAGCATCTGAAATAACTTTTCTTATTTCTCTGCTGCCTCAGAAAAAGATGTATTTTTTCTGTTTCTTGTTTTGTGCTTTGTTGTTTTTTTTTTCTCCTTAAATCAAAAGCTAATCCCATTTTGTTTTTCTGGCTTGGGTTACTAAAGTCTGTTTCATTTTAAAGATGAGATGCATTTAGCAACCCAAATCTCAATTATATGGTATATATAATATTTGTAATTCTGCAAGAAGAGAGGCATGATGTTGCATAATCATCTCATGAAAATGTGTAATATGTGTCTAGACATAATAAAATATTGTGTAGGTTTATTTAATGAATGCATAAATAGAAAAGGTAATTTAAAAGAAGTATTTCACAAAGATAAAAAGGAAAGAGTCACACTCTAAATTCATGTACTCATGCTCCTTGGTATAGGTATGAATTTATTTGTATAGATTGCATTAAATAATACCAATTACAACTATCCTTTCATTAAAAACATCAAACACATATTCATCATTAAAAACATCAAACATTCACATACATCTTTCTAAATTACAGAACCACAGTTCATGGTCCCTTTCTTTTTATTTCTTTATTTTATTTTTTACTTTCTGTCACAAAACAATATTATTTATGCTGCACTGAATTTTTTATATAAATCAGTAAATCATTAGAGTTAGCTGACATATTTTAAATATTGTATTTAAAAGGAGGACAAGTCTTATCATTACCAAATTAAATCAGCTTTTCCTGTCTCCAGTGATATCAAGACAAATTAAATTGTATTATTCACAACTTTCTAAGAAACAAGATTTTTAAAAGTTCTGCTTTACTCTTCCATAAAATCAATTATAATTACTTCTTGATTTGCATGTGATTTAAAGTTGAGTAAAGCTTCAACAATTTTCCATGAAGTGATTTGACATAATATTAAATGCTTTTCCACTGTGTACAATTATATTTTCCTTAATAAGACCTAATATTAATATGTTCAATAGGTACCTCATTATGATTCTGAAATCCTATACTTTTTAAGGGCAGAATATAGCTATTAACTAGATAAAGACTTTAAAAGAAAATAATTTACTGAATAAATATAGATTTCACACTTCCCCTATTTCAGTAATATTTTATTATCAAATATTAAATATGAATTCCTGAGTTAGGATGTGCATTCTAATTTAAAGGTAAAAAAGACGTTGCAAAATTTCTAGTCAACTTTTCAGGAAATGATTAGAAAATAATACATTAAAAGAGAAAGAAATAATATGAAAACTCTGAAGGTGAGGAGAATTTAGCATTTGATCTTATGGTATTAATAAAGCTATATATATAATAAGGCCGGTCTTTTTTTTAAATATAGATTTTGTATACAGACGTTAGATGAGGACAATATAGCAAGAACAATTATCTTAATGTTTTTAAACGGACCCAGACCTATAGGCCCCCTATATTTTCAAAGTTTGATATATATTTAATTTTAATATTAAACTATTGGTTTATTGATCTCTTGGAAAATTGCATCCTCTAGCACCACTGCTACTTTAAATAGATTTGAAACATATTTCTAATCATTTCATTCAGGTAACCTTTAATAGTTTAAACAGGTTAATTTTTAATGTCATTTATATTTGAAAGGAGCTCAAAATATTCAACTGTTAAATATTTAATAATATCATTACAAAAATTTAAGTAATTCAAGGCAAGGCCCTAGAGGCATAGGGATCACTATTTCTGGCTCTTGAAACACCAAACAAGTCCATTGAGATTTATGCATTTTTTTCAATTTAATAATGTGGTTTAAGTTGTTGCTAGCTTTGCAAAAATATACTGTAATAGCACAGATGTGACTGTTAATTAAAAAGTCTCTTGTGAGAGCAAATGGGTTTCTGGGTGATGTTTTAAGCAAGATTATGTCATTTAGAAAAAAATTCTGAGTACACAAAATCCTGAACTTAAAACATGATGTGCCTAAGAGACCACTACTTTTCTGTCCCTAACCACCATGCTGAGTGAAGAAAAGTAAAGGTAACTTACACAAAGTATTTTTACATATTTTGAGTAATCTCATACTATTTTAATTCAACAATGTTACTTTTTTTAAAGATTTATTTATGTGAAAAGAAATGGGGGGAGAGGCAGAGGCAGAGGGATAGAAAGACTTAAGCAGACTCCTTACAAAGTGCAGAGCCCAAACTGGCTGGATCTCAGGATTCTGAAATCATGACCTGAGCCAAAAGCAAAAGTTAGCTGCTTTAACAACAGCGCTAAAAAAAAAAAAAAAAAAAAAAAAAAAAAAAAAAAAAAAAAAAAACCAACAGCGCTACCCAGGCACCCCAGGTCAACCATATTTCTGCCAATGCCAAGATTTATCTTTAGTTTTTCATATTGTAGCTTTGTAATCTTAAAAAAAAAAAAAGCCAACAACATAGGTGACAAGCACCTTTGCGTCTTTATATCAATTTTATTGTCAGTGACAATGGAAATGGCTAAAATTTGCCAAAATAAGATTTCATAAATAATTGATGACATTTTACATAACTTAAAATGTAGGAAGAAATTAACATGCCCTTCTAAATAATCAGAAAAATACTTAGATTTAAATAAAACCAATTCAAACATTGATTGAAGATATTTTGTGCATGAGGTGTCATAAATTATTTTTCCAAAACTATCAAATTTCACCATTTTATCTAAATCATGATGTAAAGTATTTAAATCACATACATTGGAAAAATGTATCAATATATATTCACAAGAGAATGAATGATCATTAATATTAAATATAGGTAAAGTAATTTTATATAACCTCCTGACATATCATAGATTTTGTAATTTACCAGTTAAGACACTTTGTTTTCCAGCTTATGAAAGTTCCCATGGAATAAATCAAGGAATTTCTCAAACTGTTTGACACATAAGGGAGTATGCTAATAGTGACATTATTCACTTAGACATATACAAACACATTCACATATACTGACACATGCACACATGTACACATTCACTCACAGAGACATGTGAGTGTACATTTGAGTTTTGTACATGTAGAAAACTCAAATGTATGGAATATATATGCATGTACGGGTGGCTGTGTATAGTTAAAAGTATACCCTTGTGAAAATACATTAGAAATCTGGGAGCTGTTTACAAGGCTTCAAATCTATCACTTCACTAATAAGATTTTTATTCTCTTTCCTGGAAATTCTTTCCAAATTTTTTTTTTTTTAAAGATTGTATTCATTTGTTCATGAGAGACACAGAAAGAGAGGCAGAGACACAGGCAGAGGGAGGAGCAGGCTCCATGCAGGGAGCCCGATGCAGGACTTGATCCTGGGACTCCAGGATCAGGTCCTGGGCTGAAGGCAGAAGCTCAACCGCTGAGCCACCCAGGGATCCCTCTTTCCAATTTTTTATCTAATTTTCATATAATTTCTTTGTTCTTTTATATAATTTTTTTCTCAAAGAACTTTTAAGTTTTTGTTTTAAATGTTCCACTGTGTCATTAGTAAATATAATGCTTAGCTTAGGGTTTCATTAGAATGCTTGAATAAGAATGTAAGTGGCTTTATTAACTTTTTTTGGAAAATACCAGCCATCATATGCTTAAATATTCTCTACTCTTAGTCTGTCATCTAATATATCTGCTCAGACATAAAAAGTTAAAAGAAAAGTCACTTAAGACGTGGGAAGTTGGGGCACCTGGGTGGCTTAGCAGTTGAGTATCTGCCTTCGGCTCAGGATCGAGTCCCACATTGGGCTCCCTGCATGGAGCCTGCTTCTCCCTCTGTCTGTGTCTCTGCCTCCCTCTTTGTCCCTCAGGAATTTAAAAAAAAAAAAAAAAAAAAAGGAGTGGGAAGTTACGTTCTACCTTCTTGAACTAAATTATTACTACAGAAATTTGGAATTCTTCTGCATCGGTTTGTCTCCTCTGTTGATTAATTCATCTGATAATTTATTTATATCAGCATATACTCACAAAAATTTAAAACCTGTGTGAAATTCAACACTACTTTATTTTCTTGCATTGTGTATACTAACTTTCTTCCAGAGCACAGTATAGGATGAGTAAGAAAGAGTAACTTTATAGTGGAGAAATCTGACAAAAATCATTTCTACTAGGTGATCAAGGTCAATATCAATAGTGACAAGTCATGTTGATAGTATGTACACTTGATATGACATGTTGGAAATGATGCTTTACCTCCATGATCTTCCTCCACAACACATAACCTCAGTCTACTCTCATAAAAACATTATACAAATCCCAACAGATAGACATTCTACAAAACACTTGTCCAGCAATTTAAAAAACTGATAAGGTCCTCAGAAACAAAGAGTGTCTGAAAAACTGTTACCGTGGAGTCTGGAGAGACATGAAAATGGAAATGTAATATGGTATGAGATCCTGGAACAGAAAAACTCAAGTTATGTAAGTTGGTAATAATGCATCAGTACTGGTTCATTAGCTATAGCAATG
>NW_023331669.1:0-48677 GCF_011100685.1 Canis lupus familiaris
CTCTGTGTGACTACCATAAAAAAAAAGAATATTAGCAATTTCATATGGCTCAATATAACATTGTTTTAAAAGATGGCTTTACATTTTTTGAAATATTGTGCTTTATGTTTGACTAATGTTGCCATGAATTCTCTCTGTGGATGACTTTCAGAAGTCTGCATAATTTCTGTTTACTTGCATTCCTCATCCTATAATGTACTTTGAAACCATATGAGTGAACATTTGAGGAAGATTTTTAGTGTCTTGTTCTATCACAAATTAATACTATTGAGTGGCTTTGAAGGGTTATTTAAGCTTCAAAAATATATAGTCCTGGGACGTCTGGGTGGCTCAGCAGTTGAGCATCTGCCTTCAGCTCAGGGAGTGATCCTGGGGTCCCAGGGTCAAGTCCCACATTGGGCTCCCCACAGGGAGCCTGCGTCTCACTCTGCCTGTGTCTCTGCCTCTCTCTGTGTCTCTCTTGAATAAATAAATAGATATATATATATATATATATATATATATATATATATATATAGTCCAGTAAGAGAGTAGTTTATCAAATAAGAGGAGCCCAGCACAGAGGAGACATTTCATATTGCTTAACATTCAAATTTTACCTATATGTTATTAAATTGATGTGAACAATTTAAGAAATGGTCTTATACTCATTTTTACAGTAAAGTAATTTTTCAATTATGTTAAATTTGACTTTGAATTTCACATATTGCCATTTTATTTTAGCACCTCTTTAATCACTGTTTTGTGAATTGAATAAATTAAAATATGTAATTGAGTTTTTAGAAATATTAGCAACTTATTTTAATATTCAACTTGATGACATCATCAGTGGAAGATGAGATTTGAGGCTTTTGCTTTTGAGAATCTAAATGATCATTTGGATTCTTTATTTTGTAAAAGAAAAAAAAATAAAAGTGAATAGTGCAGAGATGAGATTACACCACAAACCTCCCCACATCTACTCCAAAGAAAGTTCCATTAATTCAGATTTTAGAAAAAGATAATAAATTTCTTTATAGTTACATTTTATTTTTTTATTTTTTTAATAATAAATTTATTTTTTATTGGTGTTCAATTTGCCAACATACAGAATAACATTTTAAAATCCAGCATAAAGTTTAATGACCATTTTAACTACATTTTGAATGCTTTATTTAGTTTATTCAATTTCACATAATGCTTCTCTGCATTGAAAACCTCTTTTCTTTACAATCTCTGCTAACTTCTATTTCTCTAAAATAAATTCCAAATTATTTAGCTTCATATTCAAGATCCTTCAACATCCAGACCCCATCTATCTTGCAACATTGCTATATAGAACCTTCATTTCATTCAAATTTGTTTTTTGATATTAAATCAGCAAATAACCACAATGAGGTACCACTTCACACGCATTAGTGTGACTACTGTTGGTAAAACAGAAAGTAACCAGTGTTGATGAGGAAGTGAGAAAATTGGAAATAGTGAGCATGTGAAGTGGCGCAGCTGCTGTAGAAAAAGTATGGCAGTTCTTCAAAAATTAAAAGTGGAATTACTGTATGAGCCAGCAGTTTCACTTCTGGATGATATATATCCAAAAGAATTGAAAGCAGAGTCTCAAAGAGACATTTGTATGCCTGTGTTCATAGCATCTTTATTTACAACAGCCAAAAGGTGGAAGCAACTCCCATCTATTTACAGGTGAATGAATAAACAAAACATGGTTTTTACAAATAATCAAATGTTACTAATCCTTTAAAAGGGGGATGATGACACCCTCTATAATGGATGAACCTTGAAGATATTATGTTATCACAAAAACACAAGCACTGCATCACTCCCCTCCCAGGAGACACCTAGCATAGTCAAATTCATAGAGGCAGAAAATAGCATAGTGGTTCCAGGAGCTGAGGGAAGGTGGGGATGGGGAGTTGTTTGATGGGTACCGAGTTTTAGCTTCACAAGATGAAAAATTTTGAAGTTCTGTGTCACGATGTCAATGTACTTAAAACCACTTACCCATACACTTTAAATAGTTGAGATGGTTAACTTTATCTCATGCATTTTTTACCACCATTTTAAAAAATTAAGTGAATAGATAATTTTTTAATGTTCCAATAATAATAATAATAATAATAATAATATTCCTATATCTAAAGCAAGTCCTTAGAAAGTGGTTTCCGGGATCCCTGGGTGGCGCAGCGGTTTGGCGCCTGCCTTTGGCCCGGGGCGTGATCCTGAAGACCCAGGATCGAATCCCACATAGGGCTCCCGGGGCATGGAGCCTGCTTCTCCCTCTGCCTGTGTCTCTGCCTCTCTCTCTCTCTCTCTGTGACTATCATAAATAAATAAAAATGTTTGAAAGTGGTTTCCAGTCACTGTGTTGTACACCTAAAATTAATGTGTCAACTATACTTCAGTAAAATAAAATATAAAAATTAAAAATTAGGGGATCCCTGGGTGGCTCAGCGGTTTAGCACCTGCCTTAGCCCAGGGCCTGATCCTGCAGTCCCAGGATCGAGTCCCACATCAGGCTCCCTGCATGGAGCCTGCTTCTCCCTCTGCCTGTGTCTCTGTCTCTGTCTCTGTCTCTCTCTCTCTCTGTCCCTGATGAATAAATAAATAAAATCTTAAAAAAAATTAGGGACACCTACGTGGTTCAGCAGTTGGGCATCTACCTTTGGCTCAAGGTGTGACCCTGGGATCCTGGGATCGAGTCCCACATCGGGCTCCCTGCATGGAGCCTGCTTCTCCCTCTGCCTGTGTCTCTGCCTTTCTCTCTGTGTCTCTTATGAATAAATAACTAAAATATTAAAAAATAAATATGAAAATTAAAAATTAAATACCAAAGGGATGGCTACTAAAATTAGTATGGCAGTTATATAATGTATTGAAAAGTCAGAGATTTCTTGTCTCTTGCTGTTTTAAGGATCTTCTCTTTATCTTTGGAATTTGCAAGCTTAACTATTAAATGTCGAGGTGTTGAATGGTTTTTATTGAATTTGGGGGGGGGATCTGTCTATCTCTTTGATCTGAATTCCTGTTTCCCTTCCCAGATTAGGAAAGTTTTCAGCTATGATTTGTTCAAATACATATCCTGGACCTCTGTCCCTTTCGGCGCCCTCAGGAACCCCAATTAAACGTAGGTTTTTCTTCCTCAGGCTGTCATTTATTTCCCTTAATCTATCCTCATGGTCTTTTATTTCTCTTTTTTCCTCAGTTTCCCTCTTTGCCATCAAATTGTCTTCTATGTCACTCACTCGTTCTTCCCCCTCATTCACCCTCGTCGTTAGGACTTCTAGTTTGGATTGCATCTCATTCAATTGATTTTTAATTTCTGCCTGATTAGATCTAAAGTCTGCAGTCTTGAAGTCTCTTGAGTACTTTATGCTTTTTTCTAGAGCCACCAGTATCTTTATAATAGTGCTTCTGAATTGGCTTTCTGACATTGAATTATAATCCAAATCATGTAACTCTGTGGGAGAGAGAGAGGACTGTTTCTGATTCTTTCTTTTGAGGTGAGGTTTTCCTTCTAGTCATTTTTCTGAGTGCAGAGTGGCCAAAAACAAGTTGTATTGGGAAAAGGAGAAAAAGAGGAGAGAAAGAAGAAAAAGAAAAAGAAAAAAAAAGAAAAGAAAAGAGAAAAAGAGAAGAAAAGAAATAAAGGGAAAAAAGGGTGGGGGGCAGCAAACAAATCAAAAAGAAAAAAAACACGGGGGAGTATCTTCTGATTCTGTATACTTTAAGTCCCTTGACTTCCCCTGGAACGTGGCCATCTAGCTGGTCTTCTGGGGGAGCGGCCTGTTGTGCTGATTTTCAGGTATTAGCACTTGGGGGAGCTGCTGTGTCACCTGCCTGGTGCAGGGCTCAGTGGGGATGTTTACCCCGTGAGGCCCCAGGAGGGACAAGTGCAGTGGGCAGAGGCCAGCTCTGGAGCCCTGGAGTCAGCTCCCGCAGTAACTAGGGAGCTCTGCGTCTGCAGGGCCTGGATGCTCCGGGCGGGGCTGCTGATCTGCTTATCTCGGGGCAGGAGCGTCCTTGCTGTCCTGGGCTCTCCTGGCCTCTGCCTGTCCTGGGGGGAGGCCAGATCCTGGGCTGTGTACCCGGCGCCCTGTGCTCCTGGGCCTGCGCTGTTGGAATTGCGATCCTGGCCCCGCAGCCCCCTCTCCGCAGAGCCGCCTGAGCCACCTCCGCGCTGCTCCCAGGTCCAGCCGTGCGCGTGCTGCAGCCCTTGGGGAGCTCGGCGCACTCTCCCCGGGGCGCAGGTGTCTGTTAGTGTCCCAGGGAGCCTGAGGGCATCCCCGCCCTCCTGGGGTCCTGCTCCAACTCCCTGCGAGCCCTTTCCGCCCGGGAAGGTTGGTGCAGCTTCTGCTTCTCCGGGACGGGGCTCTCCTGTCCTGGGGACACTCGCCCGGGCCTCAGCCCGGCTCCTCGTGGGGCCCCGCCCCCCTGGAGGCCTTTGTTTCTTTATTTCGTTTTTCCCGTCTTCCTACCTTGATAGAAGCGTGAACTCTTCTCACTGTAGCATTCCAGCTGTTCTCTCTTTAAAGCTCAGGCCGCATTCGTAGATTATCAGGATGATTTGAAGCTTATCTAGGTAATTTGGTGGGGACAGGTGACGTGGGGACCCTACTCTTCTGCCATCTTGCCCCTCCTCAATCCTCATAAAGTTTCTATGATTAAGCATGGTAATGTACATAATTTAACAGTAAGTATGCAGTGCTAGCTGTTATTACCATTATTATTATTATAATTATTACTGAAGGATTCTTAATTCCTAAAACATTTAATTACAATAAATTCATGACCTTATATTGAAACTTAAACTGAGGTGTGTATGACACACAATAGATATATATAATGTTTCACTTTTGGGCAAATTTTTAAAACATCTGTACTAACATTCTAATGCTCTAATGAATGCTGTATTTACAACCGCAAGACAAGAAAATAGATGCCAATCTGTTCAACAGACTTCATCATTCTTCAACAGATATTTTATTGTATAAATTTTGGGTTTTTGTTGAGTGTGGTTTGGGGCAAATCATAAGATGGGTAAAGGAAATAAAGAACTAAAATTCATTTTTAAATGCTCATTTGCTTAAAGTAATTACCGCACTAATATGCTTTAAGTCTTAGATTAAAAATACATGCTTTAACTCTTAAAAGTATAAATGTACTTATTTATGTCTCTGGGCAATTTATACCTCCTGCATTCTCATTACAGAGGTGACAATGTTCTGATCTCTTATGTGTATTTCCAGACATATTTTAGGCATATATAAACAAATGCATTTTCCTTCCTTTTCACACAAATGCAAGCATACAAAACACTCTTACCTTCTCTCATCTTTTTTTTTCACCAAAAGCTGTATAGTGTGTTGGTGTCTATATCAGCACTTAGTAAGCTTGTAAACTCTATGACTTATACAGCTTCACTGGATGGATATATCTAACCAATGTCATCAGACCACAGCTCATGGACAGTTTCGTTAACAGCTGTAACTTCTTGTTATAAACGTACTGAATAAATAGTATGTCCAATTTAAATCAGTTAGTATGTATGTAGTATACTGGATGATAATTCCAAGGAAAGGAATTGGTAGGTCAAGGATAATGCATGGTAATTAATTTTTAAAAGAAATTTTTCATTTATTTTTGAATATTAATACAGGCATGTAGCACATAACTCAAAAGGAAAAAAATGAATGGTAAAAATAAGACTCTCTCATACCATTTTCCTATATTCATCCAGTTTGTTGGACTGGAGATAATCAGGCTTACCCGCTTTATGTCTAAATATCCTTCCAGAGACAGGTAATGTGTACATGTGTACGGAGAAGAATCCCTATTTTTCAGGCAAGTGTTGTTTTCTGTAGCATAAAAGCTTATGACATCAGAAGACTCTTGCCTAGATGTTTGTTTAAACAGAGATACTGGGCTCGAGGGTAACCGTTCACCCAGGATTGCACATCATGTGGCCTTACCATTCAGTCTCAGCCATCGTAGTCCTTATCAGGAAAAGTGATGCTTCCTGGGAATCTCACTATAGGGCACCGTTTTCCCTGAATGAAGAAGGGATAGTGATGAATTCTGTACCTCCTCACCAAGGATTTTCAAACCTCCTGCCATCCGCCTCTATGCTTGGCATGCAACGTGCATTCTGGGATTCCTCTTCACCATAATTAGAGACATTACTTTCACTACTCCTCTAAATCTTTTATTTCATGTGTCTTGGCCACCCTCTTTCTTAGTTCTGTGTCTAGTGTGTTACATCTCCTAGTAGCTTCCTAAAGAAACGTTAAGGGGGTGGCTATTTTTTTAAGTCATGTACGTTAGCACATCTCTTTAGCTAATTCTCTCAGCTGATTTTTCTGGATATAGACTTCCGAAGCAGTTTTTCAGCTTTCTGATTGCCAATGTTGCTAATGAAAAATTCAGACATTCTGATTCTTCATTCTTTGTTTATGAAATCTTTGTCACTCTCCCCCCCCCCCTGGCAACTTCTGGGATCTTCTTTTTTTGCCTCTACTGTCCTAAAATATCAGAATGCATTACTGGTCTGGCTCACCCATCCTACTGGGTACTTGGAAGGTCCTGTTAATCTGGAATTCGATTCTCTTTAATACTAGTAAATGGTCTTAAATTATATTGCATCATATAATATTCCATTTGTTAAATTATGTTATACATGTTTATTGTGTATAATACATACAGTGATGATGTATGTAGTTTATACTAAATGTGATGTGACATTTATAAGTCAGCATGTAAGTTATTATTATTTTTTTTCAAAATGAACAAGAGTACTATTAAAGAGTGTTTGCAGTCAGTTCAGGAAATCACATATATGCTACTTGCAGAAGAGTTACACCCACAGTAATGATGTCCTCTAAACAATATATTTTTTATTTTCAAAATATTTTGGCAACAAATGACTAAATTTGACACACCATATTTTATCATTCATCTCTCACACACATACATACAGATACATATCTATAATATTCTACTACTCTATCGCAGAGACTATTCTAGAAATATAATTATTGGTAGGTAACAATATTTTTAAATGAATTAATTCAAGTTCCAAATGTCAAAGTTCACTAACACCTTATTCTTAAAACAGAAATTTATATTGTTTTCTTAAATATTTTACAATCATTTCTGATGTTAAATAAGATAGCTTTTGCTTTTCTATGCTCAAAAATATATAGGGTTATATATAACCTGGATTTAATATACTAATGCAGATTTATAAAATCATAGCATATAATAGCTATGGCCTATAATAAATGTGTAAATATTCATTTTGGATTTTCAGCCCATTATTTCCCCAGATCATCTACCTTCTTACCATAACAAAATTGTTCAGTGTACAAATATTAAGGAATTTATGTGATATTATCAATAAGAACGTTCCATCAAGTGCCATACCCCACTGAGGAGTAGAAGTAGACCTCCACTAATAATCTCCCTTTATTGGACAAAATGTCATCATTATATTACATCTCATTATATTTGAAACATATATTTAATTTTCATTTTTAAAAAGCTTAAACACAATTGTACTACATTTCTTTCTTTCTTTATTACTGTTGCTTTTCATTATTGAAATAATTTGAGAACTAGCATTGGCATTATGCTAAATTATCATTCAAGATTTGTGTTGTTTTGCTTTGTTTTCAGCATGCAGTGACCTGGAGTTCAGGGAATTGGCAAACAGATTGCGGGACTGGTTCAAGGACCTTCATGAAAATGGAAGCCAAAACAAGATGACAAAAGCATTACTGAGGCCTGAGAGAAGCAGTAAGATTTCTAAATATGACATGTGCCATTGTCTTTGACATGGAACTTTATTTCCAATGAATCACTTAGATCAAAACACATATTCCAAAATTTATTCTTTGCTAGGTGCTGAACAAAAATCAGAACATTGCTATTACTTCCAAGCACACTCATAGTATTTTGCAAGGAAATAAAACGTGACAACTCTGATTGGTTAAAAAAAAAGACATATCCCCTCAGAGACGACATTAACTTCCAGTTGAAGTGAAAGAATAAGAATATTTTTCAGTTTTGATAGCAGTGGTAAAGAATAAAAACACTAGAGATAAAGGTAAGATTGTTCGAGTGCTTGAGATTTTTACAGACACAATTAGTCCCCCCTCCACACACACAGGCCACCCTTTACGTGATGACTCTGCAGGCATTTCTACTTTTCTACCAAAAAGCCAGTAGACAAGAGTTCTTTCAACAACAGAGTGCAAATCAAATTCATTTTTAAAAGAAGAAAATAAGCTATATGAAGATTATATGAATCTTTTATCATCTGTATAATTTCCTCAGTGTTTTCTAATTCCTTAGAAGTAGGAAATGGTGATTGAAGTAAAGCACTTGTTATGAAAATTGTATGAACTTTAATTCTATATTTTTCATTTATAGAAATGTTATTACACATTTAATACATGTAAAAGAAAGATATTGAAATATGAGCTTAATCTGAGGAGGCTTCAAAGATTGAATATTTGCTCTGAAATATAAGAAGAGGTGGTGGGGCAATAATTAGAAGCAGCATCTTTTAGTTGACCAAGTCCCAAGTGTGCCCCCTTCTTTGCTCATTGTGACATGACCCATTCACTCTACTTTGCAATCCTCAAATAGCACTTTCTTTTTTTATTATATTTTATTTACTTATTCCTGAGAGACACACAGAGAGAGGCAGAGACACAGGCAGAGGGAGAAGCAGGCTCCATGCAGGGAGCCCGATGCGGGACTCGATTCCAGGACCCCAGGGGTCACGCCCTGAGCCACAGACAGACGCCCAACCACTGTGCTACCCAGGGGTCCCCTCAATAGCACTTTCTAACAAAATCACCTCATAGATGGTCATGGTTATCCATTCGCTATGGTCTCCAAATACCTCACTTTTTTTTGTCTTCTCATCCAGGGATTTTCTAAAATCCCAACCTTTTGTATTTATGAATCTGATATATGTTCTTAACTAATTTAATAGTTCTTTTTAACTAAACTAATTCAGCTACCACTGATAGACATGATAATTATCTTTGAACATGTGATGACGATGTATATATGTTTCTTCTCATGAACTTCAGAAAGAGATTATAGTATTCCCCTACCCTGTAGGAGTGTTTCTCAGGTGTGTCTCAGGTGTGTCTTTGGAATCATTGATTACATTTATACCAGATGCTAATTTTTTGGATACCTTGAGTATAGGTAAAATGACTAACCTTACTTAATAGAAACAACAGAGTATGTTTGTCTCTGCATTCATAAAGCAAACACATCTGGGGTCGCGTAAAAGTTTGTTCCAGACCCTTACATATCGATCTTTAAAAATTAATGTCTACACCTACCCTACCAATTCTCAGACTTGAATATTTGTATTTCTTGATCTCAAATTTCTCCTTTAAACTTAAGACTAGTGATCTCTCCCATATTTGGAGGTGGATAGAAGGAGAGCTCCTGGAACACTCAGCACAGTGCCTGGTTAATTGTACACAGTCATAAATACCATTTTCCTTTCCGGCTTCTTGTTTCAAGAAATGAGGCACTCTTGATATAGTGGGTTATTTACAAGAAACTTGTAGGTAGCTGAATATCTTTGGAAAGTAAATGAAAAACTGGACATAGGATTATTTTTACTACTTGAAATGGTCAGAGGCCAACTAGGAGTAAGAGATGAAATCCATTCAGAGATAAGACAAATCACTAGAAGAAAAATGGAGGATTGCCTCAATTCCTCAGAATTGGACATCATCTGAGTGTATTCTTTCCTGACTCAAATCATACTTAATTTGTGAACCAACCCACGATATTATTTCTATTTCCTTCATATTTTTATTTTTCCTTCACAGCATTTCTCAGTATCTACTGCAGTAGTAATCTACATGTTTATTTGGATTCTCTCTCTCCCTCTCTCTCTCTCTCCCCTCCCCCTCTCTCTTTCACACACACACACACACACTAGATGACAGAAATCTTTACTGACCATCGTACTATAGGAGTAGAGTGGTTTGGTACATAGCACTGCTAAATAAAAACAAATACTAGTATTAATGGAAGAAACAAAGAAACCATCAAAATGCTGCATTACCTGGATGTACCACAATTTAATCAGCTTTCCTCTTAAGAATGTTTATTGTTTCCATTATTTTCTCCATGACGACCAATTCTGCAGCTGATTGTTATGCTTTTATTTCTAAGAAAGATTCCAAGAAGTGCAAGTGATGGGTCAACATGTGCATGCAGTTCAAATGCTAAATGATAATAGATGTTGCAGGTTGCTTTGCAAAACAAAAAATCTTAAGGTATTTCTAAGATTAGGGTAACTCACAACATGGGAGTTACCTTTTGTCTTCATCCCTGGCAGCAAAAATATTAACCATTCTTTTTAACGTTTCCATTCTGGTGAGCATGCTGTTATAGTTCATTATTAATCCCATTTGCATTCCCTTGATTAGTAGTGAATTTGAACATAAAATATTAGTGGAGGAGAACTTTCATACAGCAAAACGATATAAAATGACTCATTCAGCTCAGGCTACTCTAATAAAATACTATAGACTAGGCGGATTAAACAGTTGACATTTCAAGAATTCTGGAGGCTGGGGAAGTCCTACATCATGATGCTGGCAGATTGGATTCTGGATTCTTTTCTCATGGTGGAATCAGAAAAAGATCTCTCTAGGGCCTCTTCTTATGAAGGCACCAATCCCCTCACGTAGGCTCCACCTTCATGACCAACTGCCCCCAAAGGCCCATCTCCAAATGCCATCCAGCTAGGGGATAGGACTTCATCGTATGCATTTTGGGAGGACACGATTCAGTACAGAGCACCAAACAAAACGGCACACATACACCTGGAAAAACCACTAGTTATGTCAACTTACAAGTTCCATTTTAAGAAAGGTATATTGATGACTTCCATTATAATTGTTTTTAATCATTCCTTCTAGTATTTTGGGGAGTTTTTGCTATATGTGCTTGCTACTCTATTTCTTAAATATATAGATTTATTTCTATCCATTAATAAATTATGCTTATCACTTTATTTTATGATACTATATTCTACTTACTGCTTTTTTGCACAGATTTCACCTAATCTGATAGTAATATTATCACTCCTACATTTAATTTTATTGCATTTGCCCAATATATTTGGAAACATTTTTTGTCAATCTTTCTTTATTACTTAGAACTAAATGTCTTTCTTGTAAGCATCCATAATTGAGCTGTGAGTTTTCAATATGACGGTAAGAAAACTGAGTGACTTTTATAATCAAGATATAACAATAAAGTCAACAAAAAGCACAGAAAAAAAAGCACAGAAAAATATTCTGATAAAACACAGAATGTTTGCCATAGGAGATTACCCAGAAGACAAAGAAAACCTTGTTATCACAATTTCTGGTTAAGAAAAGACCAATAATCTAAGAGAAAATTGTCATTTTAAAAGAGAAACAAAATTTTAGTTTTACATCTGTATAATATTTGATACTAATTTTAATTTTTTCTATAATAAATCTTTCAAATATTAGTGAGCCCTGACTATGAAAATAGTTTCAAGGATCCTTTTATAATATTTTGTATTCATATACCATTTGGTCTTATGCATTTTTGTAACAGTAAGTCATTTTATTTTAGAATAAAACTATGTTTTTTAACAAAGTCATATCTTTCATACCTTGCATATCAAGTTGCTTATATCATTATTTTTTCCTACTAGAGTATTACTTATATAGATATTATCATTTGAAATTACAGTAATTTTTATTTTATATAGAAAACTATGAAGTAGATAATTTTGAACTGTCATGCATTAGTATTTTGCAGATTAAGAGGATTTATAAATATATATTTTGCTTTTTATACCCATATCATTTTTTATATGTAGCTTTTTAAGTTGCAAAAATGAACATGTTTATTAACATACCCAAATATATAAAAATGAAACTACAAAATTAGTTTGAATCATAAAAATTAGAGGCAAACAGTATATAAATTTAAATTTCTCTAGTAGATGTAATGCTAACTTATTGAATCAATATACCTATTTCAATTTAAGACAAATATGTTCCAGTAGAATATAAATGTATGCTTACAGTATATGTAATGCTGATAACTCTGAAGATACAGTTTTTTTATTAATTTTTAAAGGTTTTTATTTATTCATGAGAGACAGACAGAGAGAGAGAGAGAGGCAGAGACATAGGCAGAGTGAGAAGCAGGCTCCCCATGGGAAGCCCAATATGGGACTCGATCCCAGGACCCTGGGATCAACAGCTGAGCCACCCAGGCATCCCAGTTTTTTTATTAAAAAATATTAAATTAGTTTCTTTTACAAAAGTTTATACTATGCTAATTGAATTTTTAAATTTTTAAATTTTTTTAAGTTGACCTACAATGTTATGTTATTTTCAGGTGTACAACATAGTGATTCAACTTCTTTATACATGACATTAGGTTCCCCAGAAATGTACCTACCATGTGTCCCAAACATCACTATTAAATTACTACCGACTATATTCCATATGTTGTATCTCTCATTCCCATGACTTGTTATTCCATAACTGGAAGCCTGTACTTCCCACTTTCCTTTACCCATTTTGTCCAGCCCATCACCTCCCAGTCCTCTGACAACCATTGGTTTTTCTGTATTTTTAGATCTGGTTCTACTTTTTGTTTTTTTTCATTCTTTAGATTCCATAAGTAAGTGAAATCATGTAGTATTTTTCTTAGTCTGACTCATTTCACTTAGTATAACATCCTTTATATCATCCATGGCTATATGATATTTATATTATATAATATCATATAATTTATATATATTTATATTATATATAATTTATATTTAAATGTATACAACATCATACATTTTCCTTATCCTTTTGTCTATTGATGAACATAGGTTGCTTACATATCTTGGCTCTTGTAGATAATGCTGCAGTAAATATAAGGGTGCATCTATCTCTTTGAACTGATGTTTTGTTTTGTTTTTTAAAGATTTTATTTTCTCCCTCTGCCTGTGTCTCTGTCTCTCTCTCTCTCTTTCTCTCTCTCTCTCTGTGACTATCATAAATAAATAAAAATTTTAAAAAAATTTAAAAAAGGGATCCCTGGGTGGTGCAGCGGTTTGGTGCCTGCCTTTGGACCAGGGCGCGATCCTGGAGACCCGGGATCAAATCCCACATCGGGCTCCCGGTGCATGGAACCTGCTTCTCCCTCTGCCTGTGTCTCTGCCTCTCTCTCTCTCTCTCTCTCTGTGACTATCATAAATAAATAAAAATGAAAAAAATTAAAGATTTTATTTATTTATTCATGAGAGACACAGAACTGGGCTAAAGGCAGACACTTAACTTCTGAGCCACCCAGGGTCCTGAACTGATGTTTGTATACTTTGGGTAAATACCTTTGTGAAATTATTGGATCATGTGGTACTTTTATTTTTATTTTTTTTTAGGAATGTCCATACTGGTTTCCACAGTGATGTTAGCAATTTACATTCTTGCCAATAGTGTACAAGAGTTCTTTTTGTCTACATCCTCACTAACACTTGTTGTTTTTTGCCTTATTTTAGCTGTACTGACAGGTATGAGGTGACATCTCATTGTGGTTTTGATTTGCATTTCCTTGATGATGAGTGATGTTGAGCATTTCTTGTATATTTATGGGCCATCTGTATGTCTTATTTGGAAAAAATGTCTATTCATGTCCTTTGCCCATTTTTTAAAAATCAGACTGCTTGTTTTTTTTTTTCTGATGTTGAGTTGCTTAAGTTCTTTGTGTATTTTGGATATTAGCCCTCTATTAGGTCATTTGCAATTATCTTCTCCTATTCAGTAGGTCACCTTTTTTGTTGATGGTTTCCTTCACTGTGCAAAAGTGTTTTATTTTGATGTAGTCTCAATAGATTATTTTTGCCTCTGTATTCCATGTCTTAGAAGACATATCTATAGAGTGTTGCTATGGCCAATGTCAGAGAAATTACTACCAATGTTGTCTTCTAGGATTTTCAGGTTTCATGGTTTCATATCTTTAATGCATTTTGAGTTCATTTTTTGTATATGATGTTAAAAAGTGATCCAGTTTCATTCTTGTGCATGTAGTTCTATAGTTTTCCCAGTACCACTTATTGAAGAAATGGTCTTTTTAAAACATTAAGTTCATTAGAAGGTTTTTTTTTTTCTAAAAATTTTAGTAATATATAATTAATATAAGCACTTACTATTCCTAAGCTAATCACAATACACATTTCTTAAGTGATTTTATAATCTAATTTGAGAATACCATCTGAAGATAGGGGAAAAATACACATACACACCCCTGCACATTCATGCATACACATAAAGATTGTGTTTACAGAGGATAGAATAGATTGTAGTTATAGTTAAATATGAGACCAATGCTCTACAAAGTATTTTGCAATTTGTCGAGATATCAGAAGGAAATAGTCCTTGGAGAAGCAGGCTCCATGCATCCATTAATCTGTTGATGGACATCTGGGCTCATCCATTCTTCTTTATCCATTCCTCTGTTGATGGACATCTGGGCTCTTTCCATGGTTTGCTCTTGTGGACACTGCTGTTATAAATGTAGGGGTGCAGGTGCCCCTTTGAAACATTATTTTTGTATCCTTTGGGTAAATATTTAGTAGTGCAATTGCTAGGTCATAGTGTAGTTCTATCTTTAACCTTTTGAGGAACCTCCATACTCTTTGCCAAAATGGCTGCATGAGGTTGCATTCCACCAACAGTGTATAAGGATTCCCCTTTCTCTGAATCCTTGCCAACATCTATTGTATCCTGAGTTGTTAATTTTAGCCATCTGACAGGTGTGAGGTGGAATCTCAGTGCAGTTTTGATTTTATTTCCTTGATGATTAGTGATGTTGAGATTTTTTTCATGTATCTGTTGGCCATTTGTATGTCTTCTGTGGAGAAATGGCTGTTCATGCCTTTGGCCCATTTCTTTTTTTTTTTTTTTAATTTTTATTTATTTATGATAGTCACACAGAGAGAGAGAGAGAGAGAGAGAGAGGCAGAGACATAGGCAGAGGGAGAAGCAGGCTCCATGCACTGGGAGCCCGACATGGGATTCGATCCTGGGTCTCCAGGATCGCGCCCTGGGCCAAAGGCAGGCGCTAAACCGCTGCGCCACCCAGGGATCCCCTTTGGCCCATTTCTTAACTGGATTTTTTGTGTTTTGGGTATTGAGTTTGATAAGTTCTTTATCGATCTTGGATACTAGCCCTTTAATCTGATGTATCATTTGCAAATACCTTCTCCCATGCCATAAGATGCCTTTTAATTTTGTTGATTGTTCCCTTTGCTGTGCAGCAGCTTTTTATCTTGATGAAATCCCAATTTCCTCATCTCTCCATCCATCTTTTGTTTCCCTTGCCTTTAGAGACATGCTTGCAAGAAGTTGCTTCGGCACAGGTCACAGAGGCTGCTGCCTGTGTTCTACTCTAGGATTCTGATGGTTTCCTATCTGACATTTAGGTCTTTCATCCATTTTGAGTTTATTTTTATGTATGCTGTAAGAAAATGTTCCAGTTTCATTCTTTTGCATGTTGCGCCCCAATTTTCCCAACACCGTTTGTTGAAAAGACTTTTTTTTGTATTGGATATTCTTTCCCACTTTGTTAAAGATTAGTGACCATAGAATTGAGGGTCCATTTCTGGGTTCTCTATTCTGTTCCATTGATCCATGTGTCTATTTTTGTACCAGTACCATATTGTCTTGATGATTGAAGCTTTTTAATACAGCTTGAATTCTGGAATTATGATGCCTCCAGCTTTGGTCTTCTTTTTCAACATTGCTTTGGCTATTCAGAGTCTTTTCTGCTTCCATACAAATGTTAGAATTGTTTGTTCCAGCTCCGTGAAAAATGCTGACGTTATTTTGATGGAGATTACATCGAATGTGTAGATGATTTGAGTAGGATATACATTTTAACAATATTTGTTCTTCCAATCCATAAGTACAGAATGTTATTCTATTTCTTCATCTCTTTCTAAATTTCTTTCATAAGTGCCCTATGGTTTTCATAGCACACCTGTTTGGATAGGTTTATTCCTAGGTATCTTATGGTCTTTGGTGCAGGAAGGAATAGAAAATATGAACAGACTCATAACTGGAAAAGAAATTGCATGAGTAATAAAAAATCTCCCAACATATGAGAATCTATGGCTGAATGGCTTCCTTGGGGAATTCTTCCAAAAATTTAAATAAATAATACCAGCCACTGTGGAAAACAATATGAAGGTTCCTCAAAAAGATAAAAATAAAACTACCCTGAGACCCAACAATTGAACTATTAGATATTTATCCAAACGATACAAAAATAGTAATTTGAAGGGGTTCATGCACCCCAATATTTATAGCAGCAATGTCCACATAACCAAACTATGGAGAGAGCCCAGATGTCCATCAACAGATGAATGGATAAAAAAGATGTGAGATTCCTATCTATCTAATCTATCTATAATGGAATCAAAAAGAATGAAATCTTGCCATTTGTAATGACATGGATGGAACTAGAGGTTATTATGGCGAGCAAAATAAGTCAGTCAGAGAAAGATAAGTACCACAATTTCACATATGATTTAATTCATATGTGGAATTTAAGAAACAAAAGAAAAAAACAGATGACTATAGGGGAAGGGAAGGAAAAATAAATAAGATAACACAAAGAGGGAGTCAAACCATAAGAGCCTCTTGACTATAAGGAACAAAGACTGCACCAAAAAGGAGAATTATAGACCACTATCTCTGATGAACATCGACATGAAAATTCTCAACAAAATACTCCCTAATAGAATCCAACAATACATTAAAAGGATTATTCACCAGGACTAAATGGGATTCATTCCTGGGATACAGGCATGTTTTAATATTCAAATATCAAGCAATGTGATATACCACGTTAATAAATGAAGAGTAAGAATCATATGATCTTCTCAAAAGATGCAGAAAAAAAAAGCATTTGACAAAATATATCATCCTTTCTTGATAAAAACCCTCAAGAATGTAGGGTAGAAGGAACATGCCTTAACATCATAAAGCCCATATATGAAAGACCCTAGATAATATCATTCTCAATGGGGAAAACCTGAGAGCCTTTTCCCTAAGGTCAGGAACATGACGGGGTGTCCACTCTCACCACTGTTGTTTGACATAGGATCAGAAGTCCTAGCCTCAGTAATGAGACAACAACAAGAAATAAAAGGCATCGAAATTGACAAGGAAGAAGTTAAACTTTGACTCTGCAGAAAAGTCTTTCTTTTACAGGAAGGAGTAAGCAGACCAGCAATACCTTTGTGGATGAGGAGGCCAAAGGTGTTGTGTAAGCAGGCAGCAGAATTTGGGCACTTTAACAGGGAATAATGTTCCCCTGCTCAGCAGATTCTCAGTAAATCAAGTAAGAAAAGATTTTGTGTATCTTAGCGCTTTAGTTCTTGCTCAAGCATGTGGAAAAGCCAGAGTTTAGGTGTCTGGGGAAAAAGAAAAGCATGGCTAATGTTTGGTCAAGCCAAAGTTCAGTGGCTGAGTAATGGGCAATTGTGAGCATTTGGTCAAACTTTATTCCTAACTATAAGTGATTCATTTATCTACCAAGCGAGGATATGAGACTCTTAAGCTTCTGATTTCACTCATGATTTCAATCTTTTTATATCTTTGGTCTGTATTTTGATACATTCCTTGCACTTGATTCTCTAGACCATTAATTTGATGCTCCACAGTGGCAATTCTCTCTATAATTCACCCACGGGATTACTTGTCTGGAAAATCATGTTTTTCCATCTAGAAAGTATTATTGTACCTTTTTTATGTGTGTACTCAAATACTTGTGTGTGTGTGTGTGTGTGTGTGTGTGTGTGTGTTAAATTTAAGTAGACTGTCTCTTCCCTTATTTATTCCATTCAACATGAAACTAATTTTTCTCTCTCTGGCTACTTGAGCCCTTTAGATATGTGGTGCTTTCTCTGTGTTTATTCACTGAGCCCCAGTCTATTTGATGATATCTCTTTATTGGCGATAATATCACATGGGATGGAAAAGTCTCACACGGGCTTAGCCTCAAAGCATCCGGAAGGCCACTGGTTGCCTGAGCTGTGGAGGAAATCACCGTATTCCTGTATCTCTTACTGTCCTGGCCTCTTTTATGAAATCAAGCTCCCAATATAGTGATTCGATATTGAATACTGACTGACCTTCTCCCCAGGAGTCTATAGATTCCTGTGAGTCAGGCTAATTTTAGGAGCTCTCACTTCCTGTCCTCTGCCCTTGACCCACAATCTGTGCTCCATCACCCACCTGACCCCTCAGGAGAGAGAGCTTGATAGCAATTTGCACTCATTTGCTTTTAGACTCTAACACTCATTTGACTGGAGAGGGTGATAGTGGATTGAAGTTGATCACGGAGAAGGAGCTTGCTGCATTGGTTGGTCAGAACACCGTTCTTGTGCTTCATCAACCAACTTCAAATCTAATACAGAAAGTGACAGATCTGAAGAACAACTTAGAGAAAAATGCTTTTTATATTTAAATATCAAAGTGGCAATGCTAGGAGAAATACCTAAGGGAGGGCCACAATGTGTATTTTTCTGATTGTGCAAAGAAGGATGCTTAAATACTAATATTGTTTAATGTATTACCTTTGAGACAGATGATTTGGCTTTGATGGATTTGTATCTTTATGACATTTAAATTGCTAATTTTCAAAAAATGGTCAGTTTTTGCTTTACTGTCTGGAAATATTATAGTTTTCTTTCTATATTATTAGAATATTTGTGAATAGGATATGTAGTTCTTTACAAATTAATTATCAAAAAATACATCTGCTTGATTTAACTTATAGACCACCATACAGTAGAAGTTAATGAATGAGTTCAAGATGTTAGTCTGAGTTGCACAGAGCTGGTTGGCATGCAGGAAGAGAGTGGAGAAAGGATGTTAGTCTAGAGCTTCTTCGCCAGTACTTTCTGTCCTTAAATAGTCTGACAAATTCAGCGTTCTACTCACTTCATACAAAGCCTTAGATTTGTGCTACTTCCAACCAACCACATAGAGCGATAAAGGCTCATAGGAACAACACAGAAAAATCTGGCTCCAAATATTGTCTAAAAGAAGAACCATTGCCTTATCAGACAATGTCGCACATGAATGTAATATGTTAGGTTCAACCAAATGGAATGACCAATTGTGGAATCAGAAAACAATATTCTCAAAGGATCAACTTATAAAATAAAAATCATCTGAAAAATTTGCTACTTTATTTTTTACTCGTATCTCTCATCATCACTTTTTATAGGTAGGTTAATCTGTATACTTTAATAATCTAAATTATTCTCTCTCCCCAAGTAATGCAAACCTTTCACCTGTTTAATTCTTCTTCAGAGTTATAATGAGCAAAAATATAAATTAAACCACAATATCTTGTGTTTTCTTTTATCATAGTCTCATAACCCAGCCCCATTATATATGAACTGCATAGCTGCTAATGATCCTGAAGCTGAATTCACAATGTGTAATTGTTCTCTAGCTTCATTTTTTTCCTATTTGGAAGCCAGATTGCTAAAAACAATTAGTACAGATTGCTCTTGTGGCCTAGCCACTGCCTGCTGACCTCTCTGTGGGTTCTAGGAGGTGTTACAGGACTTTGATTAATGCACTTCCTCATAATAAAGTACTTGCTTCATACTTACTGTTTTGGGGGGGAAATCCAAGAACACTCTTCACCCTGTTATCTGTACCTTCTCACTTCATTCTGCTTATTGCTTAAATATCTGGCATCAGAGGTTCTCCTTTCTACCATGTATGAAATTGTAACACCAGCATGAGTATTTGCCTGAGTGTTATGCTGCTTTGCTTTTCTTTACAGCAAATGCATTTATTCCAAAGGAACTTAAGTCTATGAGGCCAGGGATCATCTGCTATGGAACCCTCCAGTTAGTAGAAACAGCCCTGGCACACCATAGGGGCTCAGTGACTAATACAGTAGCTCATCACTGCTTTCCTACCGCTGAACGACACCCAGGTTCCAGGAGGACACATGTTTGACAGTAGAAGGACTGAGAGTCAAGGGTCAATGAAACATAATGGATACTCTGCTTCTTTTTATAAGGCAATAAGCTTTGAATATATACCATGGCTTCATTAAAGAAGGGAAACTTACTAGCCTCATACACTAGCCATCCGATTAGTAGTATCATATTTTTATGTTAAACATCTTTAAAAAATAAACATCTTATTACACTGTCAGAAATATTTTTCACAATGGTGAAATATAATAGGTTTTTTTTTTTCCCTTAGAGGTTATATTAGTAGTTGTTCTCAATCTCTAACACAGTAGGGTACTAACCTGTGTTTTTGACTGACCCAAATTTATTACAGCCGTATCTAAAACATAGTATTGCCATTCCCTAAGAAGAATTGTTTATCTGAATCTTGGATAGTGTCAATTTTCATAGTTTAAAATGTTTTCGGTTGACGGGGACAGATCAATAATGTTATTGCTTTTTAAGAAATTAAGCAACTGGTAAAGTTTGCCATTATTTTAACAACCTACATCTCCTTTATATACAAACTCATGTGTCTTGGGGTATCCAGGTGGCTGAGTCAGTTAAGCCTCAGGCTCTTGATCTCAGCTCAATTCTTGATCTCAGGGTCGGGAGTTCAAGCCCTGCCTCTGGGCTCCAAGCTGGGTACAGAGACTACTAAAAGAAATTTTTAAAATTACAAAGTCAGGTTTCTATGGGTCTATCTTGTTTGGCTCTATTTTAGAGCTATCGTTGGCCACTGATCCATTATAGAAGAGCAACTAAGATGGTAAAAACTTAAAAGTTGTTATATAAAGAGAAGCTGAAGATAATCAAGCCATTTTGTCTCTAATTCTATGATCTTTATACCATTAATATAACTCTTTGAGTTTTTTTCAATAAGTGTATGTTGTACATAATGTAGTCTGTACACTGGATATATTTTGTTTTATTAGTTATATCTCCAAAAGTTTAAGAACAGAAATACAATACAGTTTTCTTTTTAAAAATGGTTACTATTGAGTACATGTGTATGTGGGGAAGGATATCCTTCTCTGAAAGAGCCACTGTATTAATTTTATTTTTGTCGATTTGTAAAGCATCAAGACATCAGAAACACATGCAAAATCTTCAGATTAACAGGTTAACTCAGATTAAGAGAATGCCTCATGTTTGCATTCCTAGGTACCAAAATGCTCTGCACAGTCATAAAAATGACAATACTTAAAACCCCCAGGGTAAATGAATGCATTTGAAATTCTTACAGAGACTTTGTTCACTTTATGTCATGCTGTCTTCACATTCAGAGGAAGATTGAATTTGAAATCAGATGACTTGTAAACAATGCTCATTTTTAATGCAGTTAGGAGCTGTTTAGGTACATCCTGTAACTTTATCTTTGAAAACAAAGATTTGTAAAGGTGGTAGATGAATTTCTTTACTTATTTCATTTAATAATAAATTTAGTTATTGGTGTTCAATTTGCCAAAATACAGAATAACACTCAGTGCTCATCCCGTCAAGTGCCCCCCCTCAGTACCCATCACCTATTCACCCCCCACCCCCAACCTCCTCCCCTTCCAACACCCCTAGTTCATTTCCCAGAGTTAGGAGTCTTTATGCTCTGTCTCGCTTTCTGATATTTCCTACCCATTTCTTCTCCCTTCCTTTCTATTCCCTTTCACTATTATTTATATTCTCCAAATGAATGAGACCATATAATGTTTGTCCTTCTGCGATTGACTTATTTCACTCAGCATAATACGCTCCAGTTCCATCCACGTTGAAGCAAATAGTGGGTATTTGTCGTTTCTAATGGCTGAGGAATATTCCATTGTATACATAACCACATCTTCTTTTTCCATTCATCTTTCGATGGACACCGAGGCTCCTTCCACAGTTTGGCCATTGGGACATTGGTCCTAGAAAACATGGGGGTGCAGGTGTCCTGCCGTTTCATTGCATCTGCATCTTTGGGGTAAATCTCCAACAGTGCAATTGCTGGGTCATAGGGCAGGTCGATTTTTAACTCTTTGAGGAACATTCCACACAGTTTTCCAGAGTGGCTGCACCAGTTCACATTCCCAACCAACAGTGCAAGAGGGTTCCCTTTTCTCTGCATCTCTCCACACTTCTGGTTTCCTGCCTGTTAATTTTCCCATTCTCACTGGTGTGAGGTGGTATCTCATGGTGGTTTGGATTTGTATTTCCCTTGATGGCAAGTGATGCAGAGGATTTTCTCATGTGCGTGTTGGCCATGTCTATGTCTTCCTCTGTGAGTATTTCTGTTCCGGTCTGTGGCCCAATTCATGATAAGATTGTTCTCTGGTGTTGAGTTTAATAAGTTCTTTATAGATCTTGGAAAACTAGCCCTTTATCTGATATGTCATTTGCAAATATCTTCTCCCATTCTGTAGGTTGTCTTTTATGTTTTGTTGACTGTATCCTTTGCTGTGCAAAAGCTTCTAATCTTGATGAAGTCCCAATAGTTCGTTTTTGTTTCTGTTTCCTTTGCCTTCATGGATGTACCCTTGCAAGAAGTTACTGTGGCCAAAAAAAAAAAAAAAAAAGTTACTGTGGCCAAGTTCAAAAAAGGGTGTTGCCTGTGTTCTCCTCTAGGATTCTGATGGAATCTTTTCTCACATTTAGATCTTTCATCCATTTTGAGTTTATCTTTGTGTATGGTGAAAGAGAGTGGTCTAGTTTCATTCTTCTGCATGTGGATGTCCAATTTTCCAGCACCATTTATTGAAGAGACTGTCTTTCTTCCAGTGGATAGTCTTTCCTACTTTATCAACATCAGTTGACCATAAAGTTTCAGGGTCCACTTCTGGTTCTCTATTCTGTTCCATTGATCTATGTGTCTGTGTTTGTGCCAGTACCACACTGTCTTGATGACCACAGCTTTGTAGTACAACCTGAAAATCTGGCATTGTGATGCCCCCAGATATGGTTTTCTTTTTTAAAATTCCCCTGGCTATTCAGGGTCTTTTCTGATTCCACACAAATCTTAAAATAATTTGTTCTAACTCTCTGAAGAAGTCCATGGTATTTTGATAGGGATTGCATTAACATGTACATTGCTATGGGTTACATTGACATTTTCACAATCTTAATTCTGCCAATCCATGAGCATGGAATATTTTCCATCTCTTGTGTCTTCCTCAATTTCTTTCAGAAGTGTTCTATAGTTTTGAGGGTATAGATCCTTTACCTCTTTGATTAGGTTTATTCCTAGGTATCTGATGCTTTTGGGTGCAATTGTAAATGGGATTGACTCCTTAATTTCTCTTTCTTCAGTCTCATTGTTATGTATAGAAATGCCATTGATTTCTGGGCATTGATTTTGTATCCTGCCACGCTGCGAAATTGCTGTATGAGTTCTAGCAATCTTGGGGTGGAGGCTTTTGGGTTTTCTATGTAGAGTATCATGTCATTGGCAAACAGGGAGAGTTTGACTTCTTCTTTGCCAAATTTGAATGCCTCTAATATCTTTTTCCTGTCTGATTGCTGAGGGCTAGGACTTCCAATACTATATTGAATAGCAGTGGTGAGAGTGGACTTCACTGTCTTGTTTCTGATCTTAGGGGAAAGGCTCCCAGTGCTTCCCCATTGAGAATTATATTTGCTGTGGGTTTGTTATACACGGCTTTTAGATGTTGAGGAATGTTCCCTCTATCCCTACACTCTGAAGAGTTTTGATCAGGAATGGATGCTGTATTTTGTCAAATGCTTTCTCTGCATCCGATGAGAGGATCCTACTGTTTTGGTTTTTCTCTTGCTGATACGATGAATCACATTGATTGTTTAGGAGTGTTGAACCACCCTTGTGTCCAGGGATAAACCCTACTTGGTCATGGTGAGTAATTTTCTTAATGTACTCCTGTATCCTATTGGCTAGTATCTTGTTGGGAATTTTTGTATCCATGTTCATCAGGGATATTGGTCTATAATTCCCCTGTTCGTTGGGGTCTTTGTCTGATTTTCGAATGAAGGTGATGCTGGCCCCATAGAACGAGTTTGGAAGTATTCCATCTCTTTCTGTCTTTCCAAACAGCATTAGTAGAATAGGTATGGTTTCTTCTTTAAACGTTTGATAGAATTCCCCTGGGAAGCCATCTGGCCCTGGACTTTTGTTGTCTTGGGAGGTTTTTGATGACTGCTTCAATTTCCTTCCTGGTTATTGGCCTGTTCAGGTATTCTATTGTCTCCTGTTCAGTTTTGGTAGTTTGTGGCTTTCCAGGAATGCGTCCATTTCTTCTACATTGCCTAATTATTGGCGTATAGCTGTTCATAATATGTTTTTAAAAATCGTTTGTGTTTCCTTGGTGTTGGTAGTGATCTCTCCTTTCTCATTCATGATTTTCTTAATTTGAGTCTTCTCTCTCTTCTTTTTAACAAGGCTGGCTAATGGCTTTTCTATCTTATTAACTTCTTTCAAAGAACCAAGTCCTGGTTTTGTTGATCTGTTCCCACAGTTCTTCTGGTCTTGATTTCATCGAGTTCTGCTCAAATCTTTATTAACTCTCTTCTTCTGCTGGGTGTAGGATCTCTTTGCAGTTTTTTCTCTAGCTCCTTTAGGTGTAAGGTTAGATTTTGTATTTGAGTTCTTTCCAATTTTTGGATGGATGCTTGTATTGTGATGTATTTCCCCCTCAGGACTGTTTTTGCTGTATCCCAAAGAGTTTGAACGGTTGTATCTTCATTCTCATTAGTTTCCATGAATCTTTTTAATTCTTCCTTAATTTCCTGGTTCACCCTTTCATCCTTTAGCAAGATGATCCTTAACCTCCATGTGTTTGAAGTCCTTCCAAACTTCTTGTTGTGGTTTAGTTCTAATTTCAAGGCATTGTGATCTGAGAATATGCAGCGGACGATCCCAATCTTTTGGTATTTGATAAGACCTGATTTGTGACCCAGTATGTGGTCTATTCTGGAGAAGTTCCATGTGTACTTGAGAAGAATGTGTATTATTTGAGTTTGGCTGTAAAGTTCTGTAGATTTCTGTGAAATCCATCTGGTTCAGTGTATCATTTAAAGATCTTGTTTCTCTGGGTATGTTGTGCTTAGAAAAACCTATCGATTGTAGAAAGCGCTAGATTGAAGTCACCAAGTGTAAGTGTATTATTATCTAAGTATGTCTTATCTTTGGTTATTAATTGATTGATATATTTGGCAGCTCCCACATTCGGGTTATATACATTGATGATGTTAAGTCCTCTTCTTGGATAAATCATTTAAGTATGATATAGTGTCCCTCTTCATCTCTCACTACAGTCTTTGGGATAAAATTTAGTTTATCTGATATAAGGATGGCTACCCCTGCTTCTCTTGAGGGCCATTTGAATGGTAAATGGTAATCCAACCTTTTATTTTCAGGTTGTAGGTGTCCTTATGTCTAAAATGAGTCTCTTGTAGACAGCAAATAGAGGGGTCCTGCTTTTTTATCCAGTCTGAAACCCTGCTCCTTTTGATGAATTAAGACCATTCATGTCAGAGTTACTATTGAAAGATATGAGTTTAGTGTCATCATGATACATATTCAGTCCCTGTTTTTGTGGGCTTGTTACATTGGACTTCTTAAATAGGAATTTTAGAGTCCCCCTTAAAATTTCTTGCAGAGCTGCTTTAGTGTTCACATATTCTATCAGGTCCTGTGTGTCTTAGAAGGTCTTTATCTCTCCTTTTATTCTGAATGAGAGCCTTGCTGGAATAAAGTATTCTTGGCTGCATATTCTTCTCATTTAGGACTCTGAATGTATCCTGACAGCCCTTTCTGGCCTGCCATGTCTCTGTGGAGAGGTCTGCTGTTAGTCTAATATTCTCTCCATTAACGTTAGAGATTTCTTACTCTTGCTGCTTTAAGGATCTTCTCTTTATCTTTGGAATTTGCAAGTTTAACTATTAAATGTCGAGGTGTTGAACGGTTTTTATTGATATTTAGAGGGGATCTCTCTATTTTCCGGGATCTGAATGCCTGTTTTACTTCTCAGATTAGGAAAGTTTTGCATCTGTGGTTTGTTCAAGCACATATTCTGGCCCTCTGGCCTTTTCGGCGCCCTCAGGAACCCCAATTACATGTAGATTTTTCTTCCTCATGCTGTCACTTATTTCCCTTAATCTATCCTCATGATCTTTTGTTTGTCTCTTTTTTCCTCAGTTTCCCTCTTTGACATCACCTTTTCTTCTTTGTCACTCACTCCTTCTTCTACCTCGTTCACCCTCGTCATTAGGAACTCTAGTTTGGATTGCATCTCATTTAATTGATTTTTAATTTCTGCCTGATTAGATCTAAATTCTGCAGTCATGAAGTCTCTTGAGTCTTTTATGCTTTTTTCTACAGCCACCAGTAACTTTATAATAGTGCTTCTGAATTGGATTTCTGACATTGAATTGTAATCCAAATTTTGTCATTCTGTGGGAAAGAGGGCTGTTTCTGATTCTTTCTTTTGAGGTGAGGTTTTCCTTCTTATCATTTTTCTCAGTGCAGAGTGGCCAAAAACAAGTTGAATTGAGAAAAGGAGAAAAATAGAGAAGAGAAACAAGAAAAGAAAAAGAAAAAAAAAGGAGAAAAAAAGCAAATAAAGCAGAGAAGAGAAAAAAGAAAAAAGGGGGGGGAAGCAACAGAAATCGAAAGACAAAAAACAAGGGGGAGTGTAATCTGATTCTGTATACTGTAGATTCCTCGATTTCCCCTGAAACCTTCCAGTGCTGCTTGGTCAATAATTTGTTTTTCCCCTCTCGGTCTAGCTGTTCTTCTGGGGAGGGGCCTGCTGTGCTGATTCTCAGGTGTCAGCGCTTGGGGGAGCTGCTCAGCCCCCGGGCTGGTGCAGGGCCTCAGTAACATTTGTTAACCTTTTTATGTGGTGAGGCCACTGTGAGGCTCACTGGGGGTTGTTTACCCCGAGAGGCCCCTGGAGTAACAACCACAGTGGCAGCGGCCAGCTCTAGAGCCTTGGAGTCAGCTCCCGCAGTAACTCCGGAGCTCTCTGTCTACAGGGGCCTGGATGCTCCAGGGGCGGGGCCACTGATCTGCTCAGCTCGGGGCCACCTGGTGGCAGGAGTGTCCTTGCTGTCCTGGGCCCTCCTGGCCTCTGCCTGTCCCGGGGGGAAGCCGGATATTGGGCTGTGTCCCCGGCGCCCCTGGGCTCCCGGGGCCTGTGCTGTTGGAAATGCGCCCCTGGCTGCGCAGCGCCCTCCGTCAGAGCCGCCGCAGGAGGCGCTGGAGCTGCTCCCGGGTCTAGCGGTCGGGCGCTGCAGCCCTTTAGGGAGCTCGGCCACGGGGGTGTGGGGTGCTCTCACCGGGGGGCAGGTGTCTGTTAGTGCCCCTGGGAGCCTGATGGCATCCCCGCCCCTCTGGGGTCCTGCTCCAACTCCCTGAGAGTGCCTTTCTGTCCGGAAGATTGGTGAAGCCCCTGCTTCTCCAGGCGGGGCTTTCCTGGGGCTTTCTGTCCTGGGGGCACTCGCCCTGGCCTTAGCCCGGCTCCTCACGGGGCTCTTCCCCTTGGATGCTTTTTGTTTCTTTATTTCTTTTTCCCCGTCCTCCCTACCTTGATACAAGTGTGAACTCTTCTGACTGTAGCATTCCAGCCGTTCTTTCTTTAAATCTCAGGCTGAATTCATAGGTTTTCATAATGATTTGAGGGTTATTTAGGCAATATGGTGGGGGACAAGGTGACTTGGGGGACCCTACTCTTCCGCCATCTTGCCGGGCTCCCTGTGCCAATTTTTAAAAATAATTTTACCTATTTTTTTTAACTTAGGAGACCAACAGCCTATAAACTAAAATAGTCCATGCCCACTTTCTTTAAAAAATAAAATAATGGTTCAATTTAATCACTCCAAACTATGCACTTCTTCCTGACTCATCCTCTTATGATACTCTTTTACCCATATTAAACAAATGAGAAACTTTGCAAGGGGAGATAGGAAAATATTTTAAAGCCTTGAGTTAATGGATTTCTGGATTTCAAGGATAATGACATCTCAGTCTCTTAGGATATTTTTTTTTTCATTGAAAGCTACTTGTAGATAGTTTAATGAGTTAAAGAAAAAATAACTATTTTTCATTTATTTAACTCTAGGAGTTGATTGGTTATTTCTTTGACGTTAGGCTTTTGAGATTAAAAATCACACAAATATTAAGATATTAAATACATAAAAACTTTATACAATTAGACTTAAACTTCAAATCCAAAATATATACTAAAAATGTTGAAGATATATTAAAGGATTCTTAACATGGGGGAAATCACGTAGTAAAATCCTCTCTTTCAAACCTACAGAGTATGACCTGGGATATTTTATTAAATAGCGAGAGTCTTTTACTGTTAATCAAATGCATCTTCACAAGTGTAGTGATTTTTTTTTAAAGCATCTGTTGGTCTTTTTAAGAGATACTTGAATCTGAAAGTAGTTTGCTACACTCAGTTTACTGAAAATAAACTACACCAAATGTGCTAGAAATGAATAGACAAGAGCAAGATGTTTGTGACCAAAATGAATTGATGTCAATGATAACTGAAGGTACTAAAAAAAAGAAAATGTATATGTTGAAACTTGTAGGTTTTCATTTTAATCATTCAGCACCACCTGACTGAAGTGAATAAAGACAGGAAAAAATAATTTACTGTCACTTCAAAGAAATATGATTTTGGTGCAAGGAACGAAATATGGCTGACACATTAAGAGTAGTTATTATGAAAACAATATGGTCAAATTGCAGTTTGCCCATAATTCAGCCAACTTCCTTCTTTCATCATAAGATTTGCATTCTTTGAAGTTGTAGCTTCACAGAACGATGAAGTCTTTTCATTATTCATCTTGTCACTGTCTCAGAGTTAAAAGGCTTGTTGGTGACAAAAAGCCAATTAATCACATGTACAGTGACAACCATGATCGTAATAAACATTCTTAGAAAACATGCCCTTTCCTTTACATCAAACCTGTTGAATGTGCTCTTCCATTCCCTGAAGCTGTGAAGATAGATTATTGTTTTTCAGAGAGATATAAAGAGTACAGACCTAATAGTTGCTGTGATGATGATAGAAATGGACCAAAGTCAGGATTTTTATATTCTATTAGTTTTGGACGGTAATTCTTTCGTTACCTATTTCATCATTTGAAAAGGATGAGGTAATTCATTCTGTAGTAATTTATCCATTAAATCACATTCTAAAGTTCTGGATTGTTCCCTATGTGCCTAGAACAAGAAATTCAAATGAAGACAAAATCTGGACAAAGGCTGAATTTATTCATTAGCTAATGTTTGAAACTAATTATAGTGGAAGAGATAGGAACTTAATTATATCATCCTAATCACATTCAACAAACCTTCAAAAATTCATATGGCACGGTCTAACTGACAAAGTTTTTAAGGGATGTGTCATTCAGTCATGAAGGACAATTGCCTTTTTATTTCTATATGGTCAGATTAAGAAATAGGTTGTATTGGTTGGTTGTACAGTTCTTTTTTTAGTCAAATATAATTTCTACTTAGTGAATTTAGAGTAAATCTTTTATAACTACAGTCATTGACTTTTTGAAATTAAAAGGACTTTTAGAATTTTGTTAGTGCAGGGACTCTTTACTTCTTGTATGCCCAAATGCTTTGGCAGTCTGAAGAAGCCCATGGCTCAACTCCTACAAACCATTATATTATGATGTAAAAATAACCTTAACTTCTATAGGTAACAAAGTGAGAGGTAGTATTACTACTAATATACATTTGTTGCTTACAACCATAATTGAAGGAAATGTTAAATTTTAGTGAGGTATGAGTGAGAATAAAAAAATGTACTATTTTTCTGCCCAAGTTCACAGACTCTGTCAAATCTATTCAGATGCCCGGGGGTGGGGGTGGGGGGGTGGGGGGCAGTGGTCCTTGGACCTCAGATGAATTGTTGGTCTGTATAATTATCCATTGTCCTGATGAGGGAAACACGTCTTTAAGACATTTGTGACAATTTGTACAGGCAGGTGGTGAGTGAAGAGCTAGACCCTGATTCTCCAGATGGTTTCCTTCCCACACTCTCAGAGCATCACATCTACCTCGCATGAAGTGTTACAGAGTTTTATTTCATTCTATTTAAACTAGATATTTTCAAAGTACTAATTTGTAAAAGACAACCATTTTACAGATGGTTGTAGGAGACTTTGGAGAAAGAAAGTTTAGTACAATCACTTTACTTTGTTCCTCAGCACTCATGATGGGAAATCTGAGTAGCTGCGTAGGTTCACAGTGAAGATGAGTAACACAAGCCCTTTTGTAGCACTGACTATTCTTGTTTCTGTTTTCTCATGGCTGGGGATTCTCTCTGCATAGGTCACTGTTTTCATTTTTGGGGTGGTCAGGGTTATAAAATGGCTAACACAATCCATCATCTTATTCCAGGAGATGGTTGCCATCAAGAACCATTAGTCATATACTTTTGCTGAGATTTTCAACCATAAACTGATGAATATACATTCCTTCTCTTTGCAGAAGCCACAGACACTAAGATTGAACTCCAGAGAGTAGATGTGAATTTATCAGATGGCATGTTTGTCAATGCATTTACTATGCAGGTTGATTAGCAGGGGAAAAAATAGACATCATCTTTTAACATTTTCTGGGTTATATTTGCAATTTACAGCAATTGCTAAAAGTAACAAGTCTTCAAAATTTGAAAAAAAATGAGAGGACAATTTTTAAAGTTAAGGAGTGCTGAGAGAGAACTAGCAGAACTAACAGATGTGCAAGTGACATGATCTGTCAAAAAAGATTGTATTGGATTTCTCAGAAAGCAGCACAAATAAAAGTTGAAGTAAATAGACCTGTTATACTTTTGATTAGTTTGCCCAAATATGTACTTCTATAGAGACAGGACCATGTAGCTTCCCATATATTTAATATTCTCCCATCATACCTGGCCAAGAGGAGTTCTATTTGCAGCATGCAACAAATGCTTAGTGTAATGGAAAACCTTGGAATGCTGAGCTGAAGAGACCCTCAGGAATCATGTAATCCAAGCTCCTTTATATGGGTGAAAAGCATCTGTAATTTAGTGTTTTGAAGTGCCCTTTGCTCAGAAGATTATTTAAATAGGTATTAAGATTGAACTTATTAGGCCAACAAGAAGATTTCTCACCATTACTATAAAAGCATCTGATGAATTTTAGGGATGCTATTTTTTAAGCTACATTTTTGGTGTTATCCACTATCCATATATTAAGTTTCAAAACAACTCTAAATTAGATAGTATTACTGTCATTCTCAGACAAGGAAACTAATACAAGAAAGGCTAATCAAATAACCAAGGTCAAAAAGGTAGCAATTGGCAGGTCCAGGATTCAAGCTAACAATATCCACTTTGAAAGACCATTATGTTAAAAGGGGGAGAAAGAGGAGGGGAAAAATCAAGGCTGGTAGATGAAGGAATGAATATGAATAAGAGCACATACCGATCATGAGGCAGCTCTAGCAAGTACACTGGATTCCTATATTCTACACAAAGAGATATAATATAAGCACGTACAATATTTGACTAATATGGTCTGCAGTGGGGGTAGGGGGACAAGTGCCTCAGGGGAAATGAGAGGGAAGGAGGATCTTACCAATTTTTTTCTAGTGATTCATAGGTAAGTCTTACATTTATTGTTTTCATTTCATATATGGGTTCCTTTTCCCGTATTATGTGACAGATAATGTAAGGCTATATTTTATTTAGAGGATTTCTATTTCATAAGATGCTGAACTAGGAGACTTTAGTAAGTTTCTATAGGAAGTTACATACTTGAAATTCTTAAGACCTATTACATCAGACAAAAAAACAGTTAAAATTGTGTTTAATTTACTTATATTTTTTTGTATTAAATGGAATTTTCTGGATTATGATAGATAAATATTATCTTTAAATGAGCTGTTTATTAAAATAATTTACCAAGTAACATCTCCATTCCCAAACTACACATAATTTATGTAACATCTTTTGAAGGTACTCACCGGTCCACTCCACTTGAGTCATTCACAGTAAACACTTTTTGAGTTGGAGACATGTTGATGATGAACAATGTACTTTTTATATTAAGACCAGTTTGCTATTTCTCTTGGGAGGCTGGATTAGAGGAGGAATGATGCCTGTCCTCTACTTGGGAAGAACATATTTTTAATTCCTCTAAACTTCCTATATTGGGATTCATCAATATGAATCATGAAAGAAATTTTGGCTCAAGTGAGGCTAGTGCCAGTGCCAAGATTTAAAATACATTCTGTGGATCATAGCCAAAAATGTAATCATGTTCAGGATTTAGAAATTAGAACACTAGCTGATAGGTCAGGTGCCAGATCATAAAACACAGTGTGCTTAGAAGAAAGAATATTTTGGACATTTTTGTGATGGCCCAAATATAACTGATAGAGAGATCCAGTCCAAATGAATGGCTGATTAACTTTCTACTCACTTTAACAAATTTACGAGACCTTTGAAGTTTAGCGTTAATATAATGCTTCATCAGGCTCAGTGAGACAAAAGCTTAATGTTGAGATTTCTCATTTACTGTTGGTTGCTTATATACAGAAGTTCCAAACAATTTTCTTCCTTATGGAACCTAGATTTTGGTCATGAATTTGGGGGGGGGGGTCAAGTATTTCAGAGGAACTGGACACCTCCAAAGTTCCCAGGCTGGAGATCCTTTGCCCTTGGCTGGTTTGATTATCCTCATTATTCTCATGTGACTCTGTTCTAGCCAATGAGCTGTGAAGAGGTTTCTGTTAAATATCTTTTGGGAAAGGAAAATAAGTAGTATATATTATATTGAAGATAACTACTTCTTCCTGACTATGGAAGCTATTCTATGAAGATGAGGTGCTTGACATTGGTATAGCCATCTTGTCACCATGAAGTAACAAACTTGTAAAAAACCAAGACAGTGAGGGTGTCAGAGCTTAAATATGACCCTTGGTGAACTATTTCTGTGCTAAGTTTAATACGCTAAATAGCCCTATCTCCTCACTCCTTGATATGTGAGATAAATTTGCATTATTAATGTCAACCTTCAGAGTTAACGTGGTTAATATCATTGCAACTGGAAACATTCTAACTGAAACATTCCACTGAAACATTCATCACCTGCTACTCTGGGGCTCCTGAGAGTTATAGCATAAGAAGTTCTCTAGTTACAGGTACATTTTTTATTCTGTCCCATAATTCATGCTGCTTTTCCTACCTAGTTTTGGCCCTCCTAGACTAAAACATAAAGGTCCGCTTTATTGCTCTTCATAGATCATTTCCTACTTCACTCCAGTTCCTCAGGCTTAGATATGTAATTAATTCATTCATAGAATTATTTACTGGATACACATTCAATAGCAAGCTCTGAACTAAATAAGATGATGGGGATAAAAATGAAAAAGATGCCACTTCTATTATGAAGGACTCACTCTACTGTAGACACAAATGATTAGTCCATCTTATGAACAATCTGTCTAGAGGGATACACTGAACATTTGTAAGTACTAAGTGTATAGAGAACAGGAACTTCAGATTGGGTGGGGGGGAATTCTGGAAAAGCCTTCTTGCCAATAGCACCCAAGACAAAGCCCATGGGAGCACATTATTAATATAGATCAAGCATTGAGTATCTTCTTTCTTTTCTGCCTCATCTTTAGATTGTCCCAGAATCAAAATGTGCTTCCAAACTGAAGGCCATCAATAACAATACAAACCACTATTTAAAGATTTTATTTATTTATTTATTTATTATTTATTTATTTATTTATTTATTTTATGTTTTAGAGAGAGCACATGAGAGCGAGATTGGGTTTGGGAGAAGAGAGGAAGGACAAGCAGGTTGGCATTGAGTGCTTAGCTTGACTTGGGGCTCGATATCAGGACCCCAAGATCGTGACCTGAGCTGAAATTAAGACTTAGATGCTCACTGGGTGTTATGCTATATGTTGGCAAATTGCACTCCAGTAAAAAAAAAAAAAAAAAGAGTTGGATGCTCAGCTGACTGAGCCTCCGAGGCACCCCCAATACAAACCACTCTCTCTCCCTTTTTAAAAGTTATTTATTTATTTATTTATTATTTATTATTTGAGAGACAAAGAGAGAGACAGAGACACAAGCAGGAGGAATGCCAGGCAGAGGGAGAGAGAACAGCAGGCTCCCCATGGAGCAGGGAGCCCAATGAAGAACTTGATCCCAGGACCCTGGGATCATCATCTGAGCCAAAGACAGAGGCTTAAGTGACTGAGCCACTCAGGCACCCGAGTACAAACACTCTTACTCAAAAAAGAAATCTAGCTATTGCACTTGGGGATGTTATACTTGTCCAATTGTTCAGTGTGAGTGTAAATGGAGCTTCTTTCTCCAAACAGGCTTATGTAGGCTTTATGGAATCTGGTTGATAGAATTAGATTAGAAGGTATGGATAAAGGAATAGGCGAGACTTCTGACCACTCTAGTAAGGGGAAATAATATTATAATATAATGATTAACTACCTTCCCCAGTTTTTAAGTACTGAGAACACTGCTTACTTTAGAAATTTATTTTGCTTTTGGAGTCATCTCATGTAAGCACTGTACATGTAACTGTTCAGGATTATCGTAAGGAATGATGGTTTATCTCTCTCAGTCTAGTAAAAGAGCGATGAAATGCATTTATCTATTTTGAAACATCTATGCCACTTCTAAATATTTGCTGATGTCCAAATGTATCACTTTTTTCTAAAACTTACCATAGTTATATTTCTGAAATTAGAACTATCACATCAAGGTGAGAATTCTTGCACTGAACTATAGGTACAAATTTCCATGACCCACAAATGATCTTCCAACACCAGCTCATCAAGATAAGCTCAAGAGCTCTGCAGCACCCGCGCCCTCGCTCGCGGGCCTCCCTGAGCCGGGCCGCGCCGCCGCAGCCGCGCAGCCCACCGCCGCCCTCCGAGCCAGGCCACGGGTCTGTGTCCTCGTCTCTACCGCAGGGATGTGAGCGAGGACGGGAAGGGAGAAGAGAGCAGAGAGAGGCAGATACGAGAGAGCGGAAGAGTAACAAGACAGACTGGGGGAGAGAAGCGACCGGCACCCCGCAGCTCTAGGCCTCGTCCCGCGGCGCGTCCGCCACGCGCTCCTCCGCGCTGGCCTGCGGAGCAGTGTGCCTGGCGTGCGCTGCTGCAGGACTCGGCGCGCTTCTCGCTGGCCGCCGCCATCAACACCGAGTTCAAAGCCCACGCGCACCACGAGAAGCTGCAGCTGCAGGAGCTGAATGACTGCTTCGCCAACTGCATCGACAAGGTGCGCTTCCTGGAGAAGCAGAACAGGATCCTGCTGGCCGAGCTCGAGCAGCTCCGGGGCCAGGGCAAGTCGCGCTGGGGGACCTCTACGAGGAGGAGCTGCGGGAGCTGCGCCGGCGGGTGGACCAGCTCACCAACGACAAGGCCTGCGTCGAGGTGGAGCGCCACGACCCGGTCGAGGGACATCATGCGGCTCTGGGAGAAGTTGCAAGAGGAGATGCTTCAGAGAGAGGAACGAGAGCACCCTGCAGTCTTCCCGACAGGTGGTGCCAACGCTTCTTTGGCGCGTCTTGACCTTGAGGGAAAGTGGAATCCTTGCAAGAAGAGATTGCCTTTTGAAGGAAGAAACTACATGATGAGGAAATCCAGGAGCTGCAGGCCCAGATTCAGGACCAGCACGTCCAATCGATATGGATGTTTCCAAGCCAGCAATATGAAAGCGTGGCTGCCAAGAACCTTCAGGAGGGCGCGGAATGGATTACAGGCCCGAGGTTGCCGACCTCTCTGAGGCTGCGAGCCGGAACAACGATGCCCTGCACCAGGCGAAGCAGGAGTCAACTGAGTACCGGAGCCAGGTGCAGTCCTCACTGCGAAGTGGATGCACTCAAAGGGACTAATGAGTCTCTGGAACGCCAGATGCGTGAAATGGAAGAGAACTTGGCCGCCGAAGCTGCTAACCACCAAGACACTATTGGCCGCCTCCAGGATGAGATTCAGAACATGAAGAAGAAATGGCTCCTCACCTTCGGGAGTACCAGGACTGGAATGTTAAGATGCTCTCCACATGAGATTGCCACGACAGGAAGCTGCTGGAAGGCGAGGAGAGCAGGATTGCTCTGCCTCTTCCAAACTTTTCTTCCCTGAACCTGAGGGAAACCAACCTGGATTCACTCCCTCTGGTTGACATTCACTCAAAGAGAACGCTTCTGATTAAGAGGTTGAAACTAGGGATGGACAGGTTATCAACGAAACTTGTCAGCATCATGATGACCTTGAGTGAAGCTTGCACAGATTCGGGTTGCCAGCAATTATTACCCGCTAGAATTTCAAAAAAAAAAAATCCATATCTTAAAGGAACAGCTTCAAGTGCCTCTCTGCAGTTTTTCAGGAGCGCAAGATAGATTTGGAATTAGGAGTAACTTCTAGTTCTTAAGAACCAACACTCTTATAAGATTTAGGAGAAAGTTTACAACATAATTAGTTACAAAGAAAACTTGTGCTAGAATACTTTTTAAGAAGATTTTGAAAACCATTAAAACTGCTTTTTTCCAACAAGTATCTGACCCACTTGTTTCTGCTTCAATAAATCTTTGGAAACTCAAAAAAAAAAAAAAAGATAAGCTCAAGAAATGAAATGAGTGGTATAAGTTTTTTAATTTCAAAAGTGGTAATATGTAATGCAAACTCACAAAGGAGCTAAGAGAAAATTCTTTTTTCAAAAATCAATTCTTTAGCATATATAATTTGGAAAGAAAAAAAAGCTTTATACTATGGTTATCAATATGCTCCATCAGGAATCCCACTCAAAGTTCATATAAGTATTAAGTTTAGCTTCATTGCTAATTAGATCAGTGAATTTGGGAATGTTTTGAGAAATGCTTATCAGAGCTTTTAAACACTCATATATTTTAGAGTAGATGAAATGTTAATAATGAGAATTTTCATTATTTGTTTCTTTACGTTGTAAGTTGACAAAATACAGATGAAGAGGTTAAGAACTGTATTTAGTGAAGTCTTCATGAATGTTATTTTAAAAAGCATGGCCACTATCAAACCACAGGCATTCTTGCATTCAACTAAAGTAGAACATTTCATCAGTAGCAGCCTTTTATGTATAGTTGAGTAACCCAGGAAGGCTAAGGAAACGATTTTTTTTCAGCCTACAATGGTTATTTATTTTATAAAAAGTTTTTTGAAACGTGTCTTAATGGCATAAAACTATTGTTAAGTATGGGGTTCCAGAAATTCTATATTTTCCATGATTTTAAAGACATTCTAAGACTGAAGTTTTCCAGCACAGTCCATCTTAATACTTTCTCTCTGGTGATTTTAAAAAGGGAAGCCATACTTGGGGACCTTCCATGAGAATCATTACGTAAGTGAATAAAAAACACATGTAAAATGTTCTTTACCTCAAATTCTAACCAATATAAACTAACCAATTCTAACCAATATAAATTCTAAACAATATAAAGAATAGACTACAAAAGACCAGAGGGAGTTTATTTTTTTAAGTTAATTATTTTTTAATTTTTTAAAGATTTATTTATTTATTTTTCGAGAAAGAAGAAAGAGGGAGAGAGAGCAGGGAGAGGAATAGAGGGGTCGACGGAGGAAAGAGAGAATTCCAAGAGGACTCCCCTCCTGAGCAGAGCCAATATGGGACTCAATCTCACCACCCCTGGAAATTAGACCTGAGCTGAAATCAGAAGACAGACGCTTAACTGAGTGAGCCACCCAGATGCCCCCAAAGGGAGTTTTTCATAAGGATCAAGTAAATAACTCCTTGCAACTTGGAAGCACTGGTATATTTGTGTTGATCTGAGAGGTTTTGTTCTGCATTGTGACTAAGCATATTGTTGGATTTTTACCAACTTTAGAAACATTGTCATAGGTCCCTAGAATTTAAATATTGCTTTGTGTTCTTCCTGGAAAGAAAAGATTCTTGAGAAAGGCTTGATAGTTGAAGGATGCATGCTTACTAAGTAGAAGACAAAGAAAAAAGAAGAGTAAATGATCAACAGAAGTACTGCTGAAAGATAAATAACAAGGTAGAACTTAGAACATTAAAACTGGGAAAAATTAAGTAGAAAGCCTTAGTGATAAACACCCTAATATAAGAATGGGAAAAAATAAAAAAAGAACATAATCAGAGAGAGAGAGACAAATCATAAAAGACTCTTAATCATAGGAAACAAAGGGGGGTCCCTAGAGGAGGGGGGGGAGGGTAACTGGGTGATGGACATGAAGTAGGGCATGTGATGTAATGAGAACGGGTGTTATATAAGACTGATGAATCACTGATCTCTACATCTGAAACAATAATACATTATATGTTAATTAGTTGAATTTAAATAAAATTTTAAAAATACACCTTCTGGAATAAATAAAATGAAAAAGGAAAAGAATGGAATATAAATAAAATTTATATCCACAGCTCAAACCCAGTAACTCAGTGAGAAATAAGGAGTACTAGAATAAATGGAATTCACCTAAATCTTAACAGAATAAATATAGGCCTCAGAGAGACACTGTGGAGCAGGGTAGGTAAAAAGCATAATTGATTCTCCTCATGAGACTTCTCTTCTGAGCATTTCAACTGCCATATTTGTGAATGAGAAGAGCTTCCTAAATGTGTGGACTTGGCCCCGCTCTCCAGTATGTGTATTGGCATGGTTTATGAGATTACATAAACTTATGAGAATATACAATATGAAAATGCATCACTATTTCCATGCTACCCATCCTAAGAGATCTTGGTATGACGTCAACAATGTCTTCAGTCAAATTAGTATCGTTGAGTGTTAATATTACTAAGCATTTCACTAGGCCCTAGGGGTTTGGTGATGAGCCAAAATAGACAGGAGTCTTGCCTTCCTAGATCACAAGTGAATGGGAGGAGCCCAAGAGTAAAATTATCACTGAAATCTATCATTTAAAATCTAGTGTGCGTGATAAAGGAAGAGTAAAGGAACAAAGGAAAGGGTTCTGATCAAAGTTTCAGGTCTGGGACCTCATTGAGAATGCATGAGTTGAAAAAAAATTTTTAAAAAAGAAGAATATAAGTTTAACTAGGTGAATGTTTGCAAGAATGTTCCAAGACAGAGGTATCAGCATGCTCAAAATCCCTGGGTGACGGGCACTGAGGGGGGCACTTGACGGGATGAGCACTGGGTGTTATTCTGTATGTTGGTAAATTGAACACCAATAAAATAAATTTATTATAAAAAATAAAGTATAAAATAGGAAGTATAAAAAAATAAGGCCTTTGATAAAGCAGATATTTTGAGAATGTGAAAGTAGACCAGCATGCTTGTATTCAGAGAGCTTGCATTAAGAGCAGCATGGTGAAAGATCGTGTGTCCTTTTGTCAGCAAAGAAGCAGTAACTGGTAAAAACTGATGGGATTGAACACAAGGGGCCTCCAGCTAAGGAAGACCAAAGGGTCTCTATGAGTAGGCTCTCCCTGGAGGGTCCTAGAAGAGTAGATCTAGGAAGACAAAAGCTGTCCTCTTTTCTAACTTATGGACATACCCATTTAGCAGAGAGCCACTGCAGATATGTAGTTCTCACAAGCTGCCCATACAGAAAATCCATTCTAACTTTATTCCAGGGAGAACCTTCTGGCACAAACAGACTAGAATAATAAAATAAGGCCTTTGATTCTTCAAACACAATATTTTGGGGTGAATATGATAAAATAAATCTGGATTTGGCAGGGTCTGAGCATGGCTATTTTACTCTGAGATTAGAGTACCGTGAGCATTTCCCTCCTTCCCCAACTGGTATGCATGCCATCAGCAGTTGCAAGAGACTGGACTGAATGAAGGACAAACCAGACCCTAAACCAAACACAAAAAGAGATGCATCAGTGAGATTTGAGGAGGAAAAAAGTGCCATATGGAACAAAACAAAATAAAAAATGAACACAATGGGAATCATCAGAGGAGAGAGAAGACCCAAGGCCGGGGGATTTCCCCTTTAGATAACAGAAAGGGTTTTCCCAAGACTCACAACCACTGCTTCTCAAGGTGTGGTCCTTGAACCAGCAGCAACTGCATCCCTGGGGAACTTGTCAGTTCCATGAAGTCTCAGACCCTATCCCAATCTTATTAAATCAGAAACCCTGGGGGTTGTACCCAGCAATCTGATGCATGCAATAGCTTGAGAACCACTGTTCTAGATATAAAGTCTTACTACCCTTGAAGACCAATAATAGGTTGAAACTGTAACACATTACCATCTGCTGTGGATTCTGTGTTGGGTGGAATAATAATGCAAATCTAAAATAAAAGTCATTTATTTCTGGATTCCATTTGCCTGGCTAACCAGTTGTCAGGAAAAACATTAACTTATACATCATGCCTCTTTTTCATGACAAGTTCTGAGTTTCAAAATGTATCTGCTTATTTGGCATATGTAGCACATATTTTATGTTAGATTTATAAGCATCACATGAGAGGCAAAATAATAATATGTAATAGGTGAATTACTGTTCCTCTGAAAATATTTTTGTTTGGTAATTCCATTTGGCACAGAAAGGATTCTACTTGAATTTAAAAGGCAATCAGATAACTATGAGGAAGGTTAAATAATTGAATGAAATTATTAGAAAATTCTAAAGTGTACTCCTATTATTAATATTTCAGAATTTACTTGCACAAAGTCTGTCTGCCTATATCATTCTGATAAGTAATGGATCATGAACACACATGTGCAGATTCCTGGAGCTAAATCTCCTACTTCAAAGAAGACTCGGTGACCTTTTCTAAATGGTTTAGTGGCTCTATACCAGGATAGCAGGAGATCAGAACTTAAATCCAACAGGATATTATTGATATTAGAGTGAAGAAAAAATAGAAAGGTTCATTCAGAAATCTGGGACTTGATCTACTCTCTTCCTTGGGTAAAATATAACTTTGATGAAATTTTTTTTAACTTTGATGAAATTTATATCTATTAATCACTAAGAAGCAAGACTTGCTACCAATTAGTCAGACAAATCTCATGCAAATCTCACTGAACGACAGTACCAATCCAAATCCTTCAAGTGTGGTTTCAGGATTTCCAAGTCACATGACCTGGGTTTCCATATCACAGTTTCCTACTTATATCACCTTAAGAAATTACTTAACGTCTCAGTCTTTTTCCTCTCTTATCTTCAAAATGGGTAAAGCATCACTACCTACCATGTAAGACTTTTGTGAATATGAAGTGACATAATACATGTGAAGTGTCCACCACTGAGTTCATTAAATGCTTTTATTATCATTGCAGTAATAACAAATTTAATATTTTATTTTGGAAATGAAACTCATGCAATTACATAGTGCTAAAATTAGTCCTTGGCAACCCAACGGTAAGGGACTTATCTAAGCAGTACTACCTAAATACCTTTGACATGTGATTCATAGCTCATTTTCAAGTTTAACACATCGATTTGGTACAAGGACTATCATGGATTTGCATGGTAATATTATATGAGATGGATTTAGGCAAGCCATTGGGGATAATCCAAGCAAGTTACCAGCAGCTGATAGATGATTTCTGCACATGAAGCTGTGTTTGCTCTGGTCTTCCTGCCTGCTGGTAGCAGAAAAATATCATATTAACTTTATCCTTCTGGTGTCCACCTGGCCCTCCACTCCTAGAGCTTGAGTTCCAGTGATGACGCCCTTTGATCTTTCCACTTTTAATGTCCATCTGCTGCGTGACTTTCCCTTCCAGCCTGAAGCACAGATCTATGAGAAAGAACAACTCCTTGTTTAACATGAAAAACTGATTATTTCTACTAAATAATGTTTAAAAATAGACATGGTCTAATACTTTCAATAGATCTGGAGAAGATTCACTAAAACTTCAAAAATCTATTTGTTCTCTTGCCGATGCTTGACCCATCAAGAAAAATGAAGCAGTATACTCCTCCATTTGTCACTGCCTATGCTTTTAAAATAAAAATAAATTTAGAATGCCACAATTAATCCCCAGGTCTCAATATTTTTTTAAACAGGGGAAAAAGAGATGACTTGTGGATTTGGAATAAGAGCGGTTATGTAAAAATAGAGTTAGAAGGAAAACTGAAAATATGTGAATGACCAGATAAAAGAGTAATGAGAAAAAGTGTTTCTGATGGCTCTCCTTCTCAATTCAGCCAAAGGGGAAAAGCGTTTGTGGTGGTAAATATTGCAGGCAGGATAGCAGCGTGTGTAGCTACGCACATCGGGCATGCAGGGGTCCAAGTGGAATTTGCCATCACTCCAAGAAACCATCAGATGTTGTCTTTTTAAATGGAGAATGGTGTGAGGACTAGTGGAATTTGGTGTTAGATGTCAAGCGTACAACATGTTCATTTAACTCAGGGTTGCAGTCAGAGTCACTGCTTGACATCTTTTTGAGTTAATTTTACTCAATAAAAATGTTTCATGAAGATGAGACAAAAACCAATTTCTTGCTCTCCCTTCAGAATCCTTGCAGGGAACAATTGGGGGGAAAAAAGGCTGTTTCTAGTATACACTGCTGAAAAACTTATTTAACTTTAGTTACAGAGAGAGCAATGCTTTTTTGATTTGAAAGCAATAAAAAGAGTATCAGAAAGAGTATTGATCACAGATTTATTTTTACTTTTTATTTTTTTCTTAGTTATTTTTAAAGCAGACGCCCAAGAACCAATTTATTTTTGACACAAACACAGGCCATTCTTGGCAACAGTTAGTGTCTTCTGGCTTTTTTAATCCCATTTTGGGTAACTGCTGTCCCCCCTCCTCTCAAATTTCATGGCACCTACCTTTAATTCCGTTCTCAGAGACTTCTACTGTTAGATATACTTAGTTTTATAACCTTGAATCCCTGCAGGGAGAAAATATAGTAACAAAAACAACTACAATAATGAACATTTGTTGTCATTGTAGGAAGCTCGGTAACTGTGTGTTAGCAACTTGAAAATATCTCTTTAATTTTTCCTCCTTCATACATTAAATCAGAGTCCTGCTTATTGGATGCTTGTGGGGTCACTTGCTCTTGGTTTTCAAGAAAATCAGGAATGAACAAAAAAATCTCTGATAGCTGAGAATTTGATTAAGATTATTGACAGCTCTCCGTGTGGCATGAGTAGGACTGTGCATACTTGCATCTGAACTCCCAGAAGCTATGTGCCATATATGCCAAGTTCCCTTGCCTTTCTGAGACTTTTTTTTTCACTAGGCTGAAGGGACATCTCCATGAGTCTTCTTGTGTGGTCTTGTGGTTTGATAGTGACATGGACACTGTGCTTTCTCTCTGAAGACTGTCAGCCCTTTTAACATTGAACTACATGTCTGTGGTTCTGCTAAGGATTACATTGGTCACCTTTTCCCCCCTAAAAACAGAAATTGATTCTTAACCACAGTGGTGTGTATGTGTGTATGTGTGTGTGCCTGTATATGTGTGCTTAAGGGATATTTAGAAATGTGTAAACTCTGGAAAAAGTTTTCTATCCTGTCAATACCATTTATCTTCATTTCTATTCTAATTATTTCTTCTTTAAAAAATAACCTTATTGGGCATTTCCTCTAACTTAAGAAAGTGATTTGTGTCCATTATTAAAAATCTGACATTTACACGCACACAGAAAACCTCAATTACTGCAATTAAATTTTAATGTTAATTACTAATTACTAATGCTAAATTTTACATTACTCAGATATTTTATTTAAGGAGGTATGTATATGTATTTATATATTCTTATATGTCACTAATACTGCCCTTCAAAATTATTTCATGTGTAAATTCATCATGTTATACTGATATATTAATGCAATATTTATCAAAGTTATACATGTACATGGTTTTAAAAAGCTATTTCCAATGCTTGTAAAAAAGAAAAAAAACATGAATTTATGCTATTCTTGATTTTCTAGTAAATATCATTTACTGACTTCCTACAGTGGAAAGATAGATACAATCAGCTACACACACACACACACCCCTATCTACTCTATCCAAACTTTAAATACAATTACATTATAATTTTTGGTGGCTCTCTTAAGACTATGTAAATATTTTCACTGTTTGGGATGCCAAACAGGGTTGGCATCTGTGATTGAGCATCTGCCTTTGTCTCAGAGAGTGATTCCAAGGGTGCCAGAAATGTGTCTCACATCAGGCTCCCTGCATAGAGTCTGCTTCTCCCTCTGCCTCTGTCTCTGCCTCTATCTGTGTTTCTTGTGAATTAATAAATAAAATATTTAAAACATATTTTCACCATTGTATAATGCAGAATATTATGTTAACATTTCCTATCTTGTTCAATTTCTTGTTATATCCATTGTAGATAAGGGTAATAATAATCACTTCCTTTCTCACTTACTTAGTTTCTATGTTTTTATCACTAATTTATCACCAAAAATGTTATAATTATAATCTTCTTTTTACTGAGGGAAGTGAATGTTAATCTCGATAAAATTGAGGTTCAAGTAAAACTTTTATGAGGTCTGTGGCTGAGTTCCTGGGCCTCGCAGTAGTACATCAAGGTACTGGCAGTATCCTCTAGTATTTGGGTTATCCATTCATCTTTAGTCTTTGTCCGTGGAGATCTGCTACACTATCATTCCTCATTCCTCTCTGCATGACCTCTTCAGGTCCAATGAATCATTTACTCTGCCACTTTTATTCTGAGGCACTGAGAGTCATTCTTCTGCTTTGATCCACACTGGGACCCTCAAAAAGTTGTGAAAGGCTGTCCATTCTTTTATTTTTCTGGACATGTTTTGCATCTAGAACCTATCTAGGGTCACTTATTGAAGTGATCACATGGTTGTTCTTCTTTATCCTATTAAGGTGGTGAAATTCAATGATTAATATTTATTTTTATGATTAATATTTAAATTCAAAGCCAATCTTGAATTCCTAGGATAAGCCCTACTTGGAAATATTGTATTTTTGATTTACTAATTTGATTTACTAATTTTTTGCTAAGAATGTTTGCATCTGTATTCATGAAGTACATTGGTCTGTAATTCTATTATTTGGAATATATTTATCTGATTTGGCCTGTACTTCTATTATTTGTAAATATTTATCTGATTTGGCATCTTAAGGTTTAAGTATAAGTCAGTTGAAAAATATACTCTTCTATTTCTTGAAGAGCACATTCAAGATTGGTAGGGTTCCTTTCACGTACATTTGATTGAATTCACCAGTGAAATCATTTAGACTTGAAATTTTGGGGGGAGAAAAACCTAAATAACAAATTTAATATTTTTTTGCAATATATGAGACTCTTCCTATTTTCTATTTCTTCCGTATTGATTTTGTTCATTTGCATCTTTCATACGATTTTTCCATTTTGGGTATGTTGCAAAATTCATTACTCTAAAGTTGTTCATAATATTCCCTTACCTTTTTTAATGATTAAAAAGATCCCTTACTTATTCTGGATATTAGTATATTTTTATTTTGAAATTTAACAGTTACATTATTTTTCAAAGAACGAACTTTGATTTATTGATTTTCTCTGTCTATTTTTTTTGTTTTATTGATAGCTGCCTTCAATGTTATTTTCTTTTTTGCACTTATTTTTGGGTTTAAATTGCCAGAGTTTTATTTGTCTTTTACTTCTTAAGATAGAAATACATACAATTATTTTACACTGTCATTCTTTCAACATAACCATTTGAAATTACAACTTTTTAAAAATATTGCTTTAGGGGATCCCTGGGTGGTGCAGCAGTTTGGCACCTGCCTTTGGCTCAGGGCGTGATCCTGGAGACCCGGGATCGAATCCCACGTCGGGCTCCCGGTGCATGGAGCCTGCTTCTCTCTCTGTCTGTGTCTCTGCCCTCTCTCTCTCTGTGACTATCGTAAATAAATAAATAAAATTAAAAAAAAATATTGCTTTAGCTGTATCTCATATATTTTGTTAAATGCTTTCATTATCATTTAGCAATCATTAGTTCAAAATATGTTCTAATTACTCGTAAGATTTCTTTGTTGCATGGGTTCTTCAGAAATGTGTTGTTTAAACATATTTGGAGATTTTATAGATAATTTATTGTTTTTAGTTTCTAATTAATTACATTGTAGGTGGAAGTCATATTCTTCCATTCTTTGAAATGTACTGAGACATGTTTATAAGCTATAATATGGTCTGTCTTGGTGAATGCTCCTTGTTTATTTGGGAATGCTACAATAAGTACCTATCTATAGTCTATGAATATCAATTAGGTAAAATTCATTGATAGCAATTTTCAAATCTATTTCTATGCCATATCTTTGCTGTATTCTATGGTTTAGAAGCAAATCACACACATATTCAAAGAAAAGAGTTCACACAGGGTGTGAGACCAAGGGGACAAGAATCATAGGACTACTTTAGGAGTCTGTTTACCACAATCTAAATTTAAATATTTTTCTTGTAAATATTACATGTTTGGTTTTGTGTTTTTATTAAGCCTAGAAATCTCTACCTTTTAGCCCATTTATATTTAATGTAATTTTTCTTTTTCTTTCTTTCTTTCTTTCTTTCTTTCTTTCTTTCTTTCTTTCTTTCTTTCTTTCTTTTTCTTCCATTCCTAGAATCATTTAGGTGAATCAAGGAACTTTTTTTGTATTTAGTTTTATGTGTCATGTTGACTTTTATTTTTTTTAAATTTTATTTATTTATTCATGAGATACACAGAGACAGGTAAAGACACAGACAGAGGGAGAAGCAGGCTCCATGCAGGGAACCTGACGTGGGACTTGATCCTGGGTCTCTAGGATCACGCCCCGGGCCAAAGGCAGTGCTAAACCACTGAGCCATCTTGGCTGCCCACAATATATTTTTAACTTATAACAGATTACCTTCAAATAATATAGTATTTAGAGTTCAAATAATATATTCTGTATTATATATAGTCATATATAATGTACCATATATTATATACTGTATTATATACTTCAAATTATATACTACTTTTATATTATCACACAACCATTGTAAGAATTTTATAAGTTTATTACATTTCCTTTCCTATACTTTTTTCCTGTCCTATATTTTAATTCTATGTACCCAAAATCATTCACAAATGCAGTTCCTTCATCACAACCACAGATTTCAAATGGCATTTTTGAAATGCTGCTTTGCATTCTGTGAGAATTAGTGTACCTTGAAAGATTTTTTTTTCAGATTTCTTGCCTAGCCCTCTTCTTTCTGCAGGCTGCTATATTTCCCTTGTGAAATATATTGTGTACCTCATGGAGCAATGTTTTATTTCCCTGCTCTATTTCCAATCATTGAAAAACAAATTCTATTTGTTTGACCTTATTCTTTATGCCTACAATAGCCTCCATACCTACAACAAACCTATCACTGGAAATTCAACATACTTAGTTTTAATGAGCGAATATAGACAGATGGTCTTGGGCAGTTATTTAGATGTCATACGAATTATTTCTTATTTAATGTACAATCATATTCCAAATGTTATCAGTAGTGTACATGCCCCCAAATGGGCATATACATATAATGACATTGGTTCTCTTTTGTTCTTGAATCTGTTTCAGATTCCAGAAAATAGAAATGTGAAAAGGACTCTATCGTCTCCATTTTGCAAAAGAATTGTGTAGAATAGAAGTAGAAACCGGCCGGCTGTTTTAATATTGATTATCTACACCCAGCTGTAATTTTTGCATCTCCTCTTGAGCCTGACCTAGTTGTCCCCAGGTATCGCTCTGCTGGTGAAAGAGGACACGTCTCTTAGATCAGGGCTGTTACATAGTGAAATAATCACCAACAGATGGTGATAATCTGTTAACAGTCTAATGGAGATCCCTGAAGATATGCTGGGAAATGAAGTTTTCACTAAGGACACTTGCTACTAAAGTACAAAGTGAATAAACGGAAGATCTGGTACAGCTGGAAGGGAAGCTGCTTCTGATTAGAGGAGAGGAATACACAGCCAGTTTAAGTTCCAGTGGCAAAAATCACTCTACATCAATTTCTGTATCTACGCTTGACTTTTAGCCTTGTTGACTATTCGATCATTTACCCCACTGTTTCCTGAGCATTGGATGTAGTTAGTGACAGCTGTTGGGTCAAAGACACCTAACACATGTGGACACATAGGCCTTAGCCTATCTAAGAGAATTCATGTTCTGTACTTTTGGAGCAAGGGTCAGGACTGCTCAGATTTATTTCTTTGCTCATTCTTTTTTGTAATATTTTATTTATTTATTCATGACAGACATAGAGAGAGAGAGGCAGAGACACAGGAGAGGGAAAAGCAGGCTCCATGCAGGGAGACTGACATGGGACTTGATCCCGGATCTCCAGGATCACACCCTGGGCGGAAGACGGGTCTAACCCTCTGGGCTACCGCGACTGCCTTTCTTTGCTCATTCTTATGGTAAGATATATAACGTGGGTGTTATTAAGGTATGGGAGATGTTTAAAGAGGCTTTTTATTTGTGTGATTGAACTTAGCTACTATCTGTTACAAACATTAGTAAATGTCACTTAATTAAAAACATCATGAACTAAAAATGGTGTATATAAACTTGCTACTCAAAGTATAGTCTGTAGACCCACATTGTCAGCACTCTCCAAGAATTCATTAAAAATGCAGAATTTCAGCCCGACCTCTGACTAACTAGATTGAAATCTGCATATTTTCAAGATTT
>NW_023331670.1:0-35784 GCF_011100685.1 Canis lupus familiaris
CCGATTCTATTCTATTCGATTCATTTTGAATCATTTCGATTTGATTCTGTTCGAGTGGTTTCTATTAGATTCTTTTCGATTTGATTCAATTCGATTCGAGTCTTTTTGATTCGAGTCTTTTCGACTCGATTCAATTCAATACGATTCTTTTAGATTCGATTCGATTCGATTGTTTTCGTTTCGATTCGACTTTTTTTGATTCGATTCTTTTCGATTCGATTGTTTTCAATTCGATTGATTCGATTCTTTTCAATTCTATGCTATTCAAAGCGATTCTTTTGTATTTGATTCGATTCGATTGTTTTCTTTTTGATTCGGTTCGATTCGTTTCTTTTCGATTCGTTTCTTTTCGATTCGATTCAATTCTTTTCGATTCGATTCTTTTCGATTCGATTTGATTCTTTTCGATTCGATTCTATTCTTTTCTATTCCATTCGAATCGATTCGTTTTGATTGAATTCGATTCTTTTCGATTCGATTCAATTAGATTCTTTTCGATTGGATTCAATTTGTTTCGATTCGAATCCATTTGATTCTTTTCGATTGGATTCCATTCGATTCTTTTCGATTTGATTCAATTCGATTCTATTCATTTCGATGATTTTCGTTGAGATTAGATTCTTTTCGATTTGATTTTTTTCGGTTCGAGTCGATTCATTTCGCTTATTTTGGTTAGGATCAATTCAATTCGATTCTTTTTGATTTGATTTGATTCTATTCGATTTCTTTCGATTCTATTCTATTGTATTCTTTTCGATTCGATTCCATTCAATCCGATTCTTTTCGATTCGATTCGATTGTTTTAGATTTGATTCCATTCTTTCGATTCTCTTTGATATGATTCTTTTCGATTCGATTTGATACGATACTTTTTATTTTGATTCGAATCGATTCTCTTCGGTTCGATTCGTTTTGATTCTTTTCGATTCAATTCTATTCGAATTTTTTCGATTTGATTCGATTCGATTCTTTTAGATTCTACTTGATTTGTTTCTTTTCGATTCGTTTTGATTCGATTCTTTTTGATTCATGTCGATTCGATTCGATTCTTTTGTTTCGATTCGAATCTTTTCAATTCGAATCTTTTCGTTACATGGAATTCGATTCTTTTCGATTTGATTCTTTATGATTTTTTTCAACTGGATTCAATTCGATTCTTTTTTTTTGATAGTCACAGAGAGAGTGAGAGAGGCAGAGACACTGGCAGAGGGAGAAGCAGGCTCCATGCACCGGGAGCCCGATGTGGGATTCGATCCCGGGTCTCCAGGATCGCGCCCTGGGCCAAAGGCAGGCGCTAAACCGCTGCGCCACCCAGGGATCCCTCAATTCGATTCTTTTTTATTCGAAGCTATTCGATTCTTTTTGATTCGATTTGATTCTATTCGATTTTTTTCGATTTGATTCGATTAGTTCCTTTTTGATTCAATTCAATTCATTTCTTTTGATTCAATTCGATTCGATTCTTTTGGATTCGATTCGATTCTTTTGGATTCGATTCTTTTGGATTCGAATCGAGTAGATTCTTTTCATTTCGATCGGATTCATTTCAATTCGATTCTTTTCGATTCGAATGTTTTCGAATCAATTCGATACTTTTTGATTCGATTCGATTCTTTTCGTGTCGATTTGATTCTTTTCGATTCGATTCTTTTCTATTTGAATCGATTCGATTCTTTTCATTTCGATTCGATTTGATTCAATTCGATTCTTTTCGATCAATTCAATTTGATTGTTTTCGATTTGATTCGATTCGATTCTTTTCGATTCTATTCAATTCGATTAGTTTCCATTCGATGATGCAATTGGATTCTTTTCGATTCGAGTCGATACGATTCGATTCTTTTTGATTAGATACAATTCGATTCTTTTCGATTCGATTCGATTCTTTTTGATTCGATTCGACTAGAATTTAATCGACTGATTCAATTTGATTCTTTTCTTTTCGGTTCGATTCTTTTCTATTCGATTTTTTTCTATTCAATTCGATTCTTTCAATTCGATCGATCATTCTTTTCGTTTCAATCGATTCGAGTCTTTTCATTATTCGATCTTTCGATTCGATTCGATTTGATATTTTTAATTCGATTCGAGTCTTTTCGATTCGATTCGATTCTTTTCAATTCGATTCTTTTCGATTCGAGTCTTTTGATTCGATTCATTTCGATTCGATTCGATTCTTTCAATTCGATTTGATGCTTTTCCATTTGATCTGATTTGTTTCATTTCGATTCTTTTCGATTCAATTCGATTCTTTTCGATTCCATTAAATTTGATTCGATTCTTTTCGATTCGATTAGATTCTTTTCGATTTGATTCAATTCTTTCGATTCGATTTTTGATTTGATTCTTTTCGATTCGATTCAATACGATTCTTTTCATTTCGATTCTAATCGATTCTCTTCGATTCAATTCGTTTCGATTCGTTTCGATTCTATTCGAATTTTTTTCGATTCTATTCTATTCGATTCATTTTGAATCATTTCGATTTGATTCTGTTCGAGTGGTTTCTATTAGATTTCTTTTCGATTGATTCAATTCGATTCGAGTCTTTTTGATTCGAGTCTTTTTCGACTCGATTCAATTCAATACGATTCTTTTAGATTCGATCGATTCGATTGTTTTCGTTTCGATTCGACTTTTTTTGATTCGATTCTTTTCGATTCGATGTTTTCAATTCGATTGATTTCGATTCTTTTCAATTCTATGCTATTCAAAGCGATTCTTTTGTATTTGATTCGATTCGATTGTTTTTTTTGATTCGGTTCGATTCGTTTCTTTTCGATTCGATTCAATTCTTTTCGATTCGATTCTTTTCGATTCGATTTGATTCTTTTCGATTCGATTCTATTCTTTTCTATTCCATTCGAATCGATTCGTTTTGATTGAATTCGATTCTTTTCGATTCGATTCAATTAGATTCTTTTCGATTGGATTCAATTTGTTTCGATTCGAATCCATTTGATTCTTTTCGATTGGATTCCATTCGATTCTTTTCGATTTGATTCAATTCGATTCTATTCATTTCGATGATTTTCGTTGAGATTAGATTCTTTTCGATTTGATTTTTTTCGGTTCGAGTCGATTCATTTCGCTTATTTTGGTTAGGATCAATTCAATTCGATTCTTTTTGATTTGATTTGATTCTATTCGATTTCTTTCGATTCTATTCTATTGTATTCTTTTCGATTCGATTCCATTCAATCCGATTCTTTTCGATTCGATTCGATTGTTTTAGATTTGATTCCATTCTTTCGATTCTCTTTGATATGATTCTTTTCGATTCGATTTGATACGATACTTTTTATTTTGATTCGAATCGATTCTCTTCGGTTCGATTCGTTTTGATTCTTTTCGATTCAATTCTATTCGAATTTTTTCGATTTGATTCGATTCGATTCTTTTATTCTACTTGATTTGTTTCTTTTCGATTCGTTTTGATTCGATTCTTTTTGATTCATGTCGATTCGATTCGATTCTTTTGTTTCGATTCGAATCTTTTCAATTCGAATCTTTTCGTTACATGGAATTCGATTCTTTTCGATTTGATTCTTTATGATTTTTTTCAACTGATTCAATTCGATTCTTTTTTTTTGATAGTCACAGAGAGAGAGAGAGGCAGAGACACTGGCAGAGGGAGAAGCAGGCTCCATGCACCGGGAGCCCGATGTGGGATTCGATCCCGGGTCTCCAGGATCGCGCCCTGGGCCAAAGGCAGGCGCTAAACCGCTGCGCCACCCAGGGATCCCTCAATTCGATTCTTTTTTATTCGAAGCTATTATTCGATTCTTTTTGATTCGATTTGATTCTATTCGATTTTTTCGATTTGATTCGATTAGTTCCTTTTTGATTCAATTCAATTCATTTCTTTTGATTCAATTCGATTCGATTCTTTTGGATTCGATTCTTTTGGATTCGAATCGAGTAGATTCTTTTCATTTCGATCGGATTCATTTCAATTCGATTCTTTTCGATTCGAATGTTTTCGAATCAATTCGATACTTTTTGATTCGATTCGATTCTTTTCGTGTCGATTTGATTCTTTTCGATTCGATTCTTTTCTATTTGAATCGATTCGATTCTTTTCATTTCGATTCGATTTGATTCAATTCGATTCTTTTCGATCAATTCAATTTGATTGTTTTCGATTTGATTCGATTCGATTCTTTTCGATTCTATTCAATTCGATTAGTTTCCATTCGATGATGCAATTGGATTCTTTTCGATTCGAGTCGATACGATTCGATTCTTTTTGATTAGATACAATTCGATTCTTTTCGATTCGATTCGACTCGATTTCATTCTTTTTGATTCGATTCGACTAGAATTTAATCGACTGATTCAATTTGATTCTTTTCTTTTCGGTTCGATTCTTTTCTATTCGATTTTTTTCTATTCAATTCGATTCTTTCAATTCGAATCGATTCGATTCTTTTTCGTTTCAACGATTCGTTTCAATTCGAGTCTTTTCAATTCGATCTTTCGATTCGATTCGATTTGATATTTTTAATTCGATTCGAGTCTTTTCGATTCGATTCGATTCTTTTCAATTCGATTCTTTTCGATTCGAGTCTTTTTGATTCGATTCATTTCGATTCGATTCGATTCTTTTCAATTCGATTTGATGCTTTTCCATTTGATCTGATTTGTTTCATTTCGATTCTTTTCGATTCAATTCGATTCTTTTCGATTCCATTAAATTTGATTCGATTTTGATTATTTTCTTTTTCGATTCGATTGGATTCTTTTCGATTTGATTCAATTCTTTCGATTCGATTTGATTTGATTCTTTTCGATTCGATTCAATACGATTCTTTTCATTTCGATTCTAATCGATTCTCTTCGATTCAATTCGTTTCGATTCGTTTCGATTCTTTCGTTTTTCGATTCTATTCTATTCGATTCATTTGAATCATTTCGATTTGATTCTGTTCGAGTGGTTTCTATTAGATTCTTTTCGATTTGAATTCAATTCGATTCGAGTCTTTTTGATTCGAGTCTTTTCGACTCGATTCAATTCAATACGATTCTTTTAGATTCGATTCGATTCGATTGTTTTCGTTTCGATTCGAATTTTTCTTGATTCGATTCTTTTCGATTCGTTGTTTCAATTCGATTGATTCGATTCTTTTCAATTCTATGCTATTCAAAGCGATTCTTTTGTATTTGATTCGGTTCGATTCGTTTCTTTTCGATTCGATTCAATTCTTTTCGATTCGATTCTTTTCGATTCGATTTGATTTTCTTGTCATTCTATTCTATTCTATTCTTTTCTATTCCATTCGAATCGATTCTTTTTGATTGAATTCGATTCTTTCGATTCGATTCAATTAGATTCTTTTCGATTGGATTCAATTTGTTTCGATTCGAATCCAATTTGATTCTTTTCGATTGGATTCCATTCGATTCTTTCGATTTGATTCAATTCGATTCTTTCGATTCTATTCATTTCGATGATTTTCGTTGAGATTAGGATTCTTTTCGATTTGATTTTTTTCGGTTCGAGTCGATTCATTTCGCTTATTTTGGTTAGGATCAATTCAATTCGATTCTTTTTGATTTGATTTGATTCTATTCGATTTCTTTCGATTCTATTCTATTGTATTCTTTTCGATTCGATTCCATTCAATCCGATTCTTTTCGATTCGATTCGATTGTTTTAGATTTGATTCCATTCTTTCGATTCTCTTTGATATGATTCTTTTCGATTCGATTTGATACGATACTTTTTATTTTGATTCGAATCGATTCTCTTCGGTTCGATTCGTTTTGATTCTTTTCGATTCAATTCTATTCGAATTTTTTCGATTTGATTCGATTCGATTCTTTTAGATTCTACTTGATTTGTTTCTTTTCGATTCGTTTTGATTCGATTCTTTTTGATTCATGTCGATTCGATTCGATTCTTTTGTTTCGAATCGAATTCTTTCAATTCGAATCTTTTCGTTACATGGAATTCGATTCTTTTCGATTTGATTCTTTATGATTTTTTCAACGTGATTCAATTCGATTCTTTTTTTTATGATAGTCACAGAGAGAGTAGACGAGAGGCAGAGACACGGCAGAGGAAGAAGCAGGCTCCATTGCACCGGGAGCCCGATGTGGGATTCGATCCCGGGTCTTCCAGGATCGGCCCTGGGCCAAAGGCAGGCGCTAAACCGCTGCTGCGCCACACATGATCCTCAATTCGATTCTTTTTTATTCTAATCTATTCCATTCTTTTTGATTCGATTTGATTCTATTCGATTTTTTTCGATTTGATGCGATTAGTTCCTTTTTGATTCAATTCAATTCATTTCTTTTGATTCAATTCAATTCGATTCTTTTGGATTCGATTCGGTTCTTTGGATTCAATTCTTTGGATTCGAATCGAGTAGATTCTTTTCATTTCGATCGGATTCATTTCAATTCGATTCTTTTCGATTCGAATGTTTTCGAATCAATTCGATACTTTTTGATTCGATTCGATTCTTTTCGTGTCGATTTGATTCTTTTCGATTCGATTCTTTTCTATTTGAATCGATTCGATTCTTTTCATTTCGATTCGATTTGATTCAATTCGATTCTTTTCGATCAATTCAATTTGATTGTTTTCGATTTGATTCGATTCGATTCTTTTCGATTCTATTCAATTCGATTAGTTTCCATTCGATGATGCAATTGGATTCTTTTCGATTCGAGTCGATACGATTCGATTCTTTTTGATTAGATACAATTCGATTCTTTTCGATTCGATTCGACTCGATTTCATTCTTTTTGATTCGATTCGACTAGAATTTAATCGACTGATTCAATTTGATTCTTTTCTTTTCGGTTCGATTCTTTTCTATTCGATTTTTTTCTATTCAATTCGATTCTTTCAATTCGATTCGATTCGATTCGATTTTTTGTTTCAAATCGATTCGTTCAATTCGAGTCTTTTCAATTCGATCTTCGATTCGATTCGATTTGATATTTTTAATTCGATTCGAGTCTTTTCGATTCGATTCGATTCTTTTCAATTCGATTCTTTTCGATTCGAGTCTTTTTGATTCGATTCATTTCGATTCGATTCGATTCTTTTCAATTCGATTTGATGCTTTTCCATTTGATCTGATTTGTTTCATTTCGATTCTTTTCGATTCAATTCGATTCTTTTCGATTCCATTAAATTTGATTCGATTCTTTTCGATTCGATTCTTTTCGATTCGATTCAATACGATTCTTTTCATTTCGATTCTAATCGATTCTCTTCGATTCAATTCGTTTCGATTCGTTTCGATTCTTTCGATTTTTCGATTCTATTCTGATTCGATTCCTTTGAATCATTTCGATTTGATTCTGTTCGAGTGGTTTCTATTAGATTCTTTTCGATTTGATTCAATTCTATTCGAGTCTTTTTGATTCGAAGTCTTTTCGACTCGATGCAATTTCAATACGATTCTTTTAGATTCGATTCGATTCGATTGTTTTCGTTTCGATTCGACTTTTTTTGATTCGATTCTTTTCGATTCGATTGTTTTCAATTCGATTGATTCGATTCTTTTCACTTCTATGCTATTTAAAGCGATTCTTTTGTATTTGATTCGATTCGATGTTTTCTTTTTGATTCGGGTTTCGATTCGTTTCTTTTCGATTCGATTCAATTCTTTCGATTCGATTCTTTTCGATTCGATTTGATTCTTTTCGATTCGCTATTCTATTCTTTTCTATTCCATTCGAATCGATTCGTTTTGATTGAATTCGATTCTTTTCGATTCGATTCAATTAGATTCTTTTCGATTGGATTCAATTTGTTTCGATTCGAATCCATTGATTCTTTTCGATTCGATTCCATTCAATTCGATTCTTTTCGATTTGATTCAATTCGATTCTATTCATTTCGATTATTTTCGTTGAGATTAGATTCTTTTCGATTTGATTTTTTCGGTTCGAGTCGATTCATTTCGCTTATTTTGGTAGGATCAATCAATTCGATTCTTTTGATTTGATTTGATTTGATTCTATTCGATTTCTTTCGATTCTATTCTATTGTATTCTTTTCGATTCTATTCCATTCAATCGATTTCTTTTCGATTCGATTCGATTGTTTTAGATTTGATTCCATTCTTTCGATTCTCTTTGATATGATTCTTTTCGATTCGATTTGATACGATACTTTTTATTTTGATTCGAATCGATTCTCTTCGGTTCGATTCGTTTTGATTCTTTTCGATTCAATTCTATTCGAATTTTTTCGATTTGATTCGATTCGATTCTTTTAGATTCTACTTGATTTGTTTCTTTTCGATTCGTTTTGATTCGATTCTTTTTGATTCATGTCGATTCGATTCGATTCTTTTGTTTCGATTCGAATCTTTTCAATTCGAATCTTTTCGTTACATGGAATTCGATTCTTTTCGATTTGATTCTTTATGATTTTTTTCAACTGGATTCAATTCGATTCTTTTTTATGATAGTCACAGAGAGAGTGAGAGAGGCAGAGACACTGGCAGAGGGAGAAGCAGGCTCCATGCACCGGGAGCCCGATGTGGGATTCGATCCCGGGTCTCCAGGATCGCGCCCTGGGCCAAAGGCAGGCGCTAAACCGCTGCGCCACCCAGGGATCCCTCAATTCGATTCTTTTTTATTCGAATCTATTCGATTCTTTTTGATTCGATTTGATTCTATTCGATTTTTTTCGATTTGATTCGATTAGTTCCTTTTTGATTCAATTCAATTCATTTCTTTTGATTCAATTCGATTCGATTCTTTTGGATTCGATTCTTTTGGATTCGAATCGAGTAGATTCTTTTCATTTCGATCGGATTCATTTCAATTCGATTCTTTTCGATTCGAATGTTTTCGAATCAATTCGATACTTTTTGATTCGATTCGATTCTTTTCGTGTCGATTTGATTCTTTTCGATTCGATTCTTTTCTATTTGAATCGATTCGATTCTTTTCATTTCGATTCGATTTGATTCAATTCGATTCTTTTCGATCAATTCAATTTGATTGTTTTCGATTTGATTCGATTCGATTCTTTTCGATTCTATTCAATTCGATTAGTTTCCATTCGATGATGCAATTGGATTCTTTTCGATTCGAGTCGATACGATTCGATTCTTTTTGATTAGATACAATTCGATTCTTTTCGATTCGATTCGATTCTTTTCGATTCGATTCGACTCGATTTCATTCTTTTTGATTCGATTCGAGAATTTAATCGACTGATTCAATTTGATTCTTTTCTTTTCGGTTCGATTCTTTTCTATTCGATTTTTTTCTATTCAATTCGATTCTTTCAATTCGATTCGATTCGATTCGATTCTTTTCGTTTCAAATCGATTCGTTTCAATTCGAGTCTTTTCAATTCGAATCTTTGCGATTCGATTCGATTTGATATTTTTAATTCGATTCGAGTCTTTTCGATTCGATTCGATTCTTTTCAATTCGATTTGATGCTTTTCCATTTGATCTGATTTGTTTCATTTCGATTCTTTTCGATTCAATTCGATTCTTTTCGATTCCATTAAATTTGATTCGATTCTTTTCGATTCGATTAGATTCTTTTCGATTTGATTCCATTCAGTTCGATTCTTTTCGATTCGATTGGATTCTTTTCGATTTGATTCAATTCTTTCGATTCGATTTGATTTGATTCTTTTCGATTCGATTCAATACGATTCTTTTCATTTCGATTCTAATCGATTCTCTTCGATTCAATTCGTTTCGATTCGTTTCGATTCTATTCGAATTTTTTCGATTCTATTCTATTCTTTTTTCTTCTTTCTTTTTTTTTTTTTTTAAGGAGAAGCAGGCTCCATGCACGGGGAGCCCGATGTGGGATTCGATCCCGGTCTCCAGGATCACGCCCCGGGCCAAAGGCACGCGCCAAACCGCTGTGCCAACAAGGATCCCCGATTCTATTCTATCGATTCATTTTGAATCATTTCGATTTGATTCTGTTCGAGTGGTTTCTATTAGATTCTTTTCGATTTGATTCAATTCGATTCGAGTCTTTTGATTCGAGTCTTTTTCGACTCGATGCAATTCAATACGATTCTTTTAGATTCGATTCGATTCGATTGTTTTCGTTTCGATTCGACTTTTTTTGATTCGATTCTTTTCGATTCGATTGTTTTCAATTCGATTGATTCGATTCTTTTCAATTCTATGCTATTCAAAGCGATTCTTTTGTATTTGATTCGATTCGATTGTTTTCTTTTTGATTCGGTTCGATTCGATTTTCTTTTCGATTCGATTCAATTCTTTTCGATTCGATTCTTTTCGATTTGATTTGATTCTTTTCGATTCTATTCTATTCTATTCTTTTCTATTCCATTCGAATCGATTCGTTTTGATTGAATTCGATTCTTTTCGATTCGATTCGATTCGATTTGATTCTTTTCGATTGGATTCAATTTGTTTCGATTCGAATCAATTTGATTCTTTTCGATTGGATTCCATTCGATTCTTTTCGATTTGATTCAATTCGTTTCTATTCATTTGGATGATTTTCGTTGAGATTAGATTCTTTTCGATTTGATTTTTTTTCGGTTCGAGTCGATTCATTTCGCTTATTTTGGTTAGGATCAATTCAATTCGATTCTTTTTTTTGATTTGATTCTATTCGATTTCTTTCGATTCTATTCTATTGTATTCTTTTCGATTCGATTCCATTCAATCCGATTCTTTTCGATTCGATTCGATTGTTGTTTAGATTTGATTCCATTCTTTCGATTCTATTTGATATGATTCTTTTCGATTCGATTTGATACGATACTTTTATTTTGATTCGAATCGATTCTCTTCGGTTCGATTCGTTTTGATTCTTTTCGATTCAATTCTATTCGAATTTTTTCGATTTGATTCGATTCGATTCTTTTAGATTCTACTTGATTTGTTTCTTCTTTTCGATTCGTTTTGATTCGATTCTTTTTGATTCATGTCGATTCGATTCGATTCTTTTGTTTCGATTCGATTCTTTTCAATTCGAATCTTTTCGTTACATGGAATTCGATTCTTTTCGATTTGATTCTTTATGATTTTTTCAACTCGATTTAATTCGATTCTTTTTTTAGATAGTCCACAGAGGAGACAGAGAGGCAGAGACACATGCAGAGGAGAAGCAGGCTCCATGCACCAGAGCCCGATGTGGATTCGATCCCGGGTCTCCAGGATCGCGCCCTGGGCCAAAGCAGGCGCTAAACCGCTGCGCCACCCAGGCATCCCTCAATTCGATTCTTTTTTATTCGAAGCTATTCGATTCTTTTTGATTCGATTTGATTCTATTCGATTTTTTTCGATTTGATTCGATTAGTTCCTTTTTGATTCAATTCATTCATTTCTTTTGATTCAATCAATTCGATTCTTTTGGATTCGATTCTTTTGGATTCGATTCTTTTGGATTCGAATCGAGTAGATTCTTTTCATTTCGATCGGATTCATTTCAATTCGATTCTTTTCGATTCGATGTTTTCGAATCAATTCGATACTTTTTGATTCGATTCAATTCTTTTCGTGTCGATTTGATTCTTTTCGATTCGATTCTTTTCTATTTGAATCGATTCGATTCTTTTCATTTCGATTCGATTTGATTCAATTCGATTCTTTTCGATCAATTCAATTTGATTGTTTTCGATTTGATTCGATTCAATTCTTTTCTATTCTATTCAATTCGATTAGTTTCCATTCGGTGATGCAATTGGATTCTTTTCTCGATTCGAGTCGATACGCTTCGATTCTTTTTGATTAGATACAATTCGATTCTTTTCGATTCGATTCGACTCGATTTCATTTTTTTGATTCGATTCGACTAGAATTTAATCGACTGATGATTCAATTTGATTCTTTCTTTTCGGTTCGATTCTTTTCTATTCGATTTTTTTTATTCAATTCGATTCTTTCAATTCGATTCGATTCGATTCGATTCTTTTCGTTTCAAATCGATTCGTTTCAATTCGAGTCTTTTCAATTCGATTCTTTCGATTCGATTCGATTTGATATTTTTTAATTCGATTCGATTCATTTCGATTCGATTCGATTCTTGTCAATTCGATTTGATGCTTTTCCATTTGATCTGATTTTTTTCATTTCGATTCTTTTCGATTCAATTCGATTCTTTTCGATTCCATTAAATTTGATCGATTCTTTTCGATTCGATTAGATTCTTTTCGATTTGATTCCATTCAGTTCGATTCTTTTCGATTCGATTGGATTCTTTTCGATTTGATTCAATTCTCTCGATTCGATTTGATTTGATTCTTTTCGATTCGATTCAATACGATTCTTTTCATTTCGATTCTATCGATTCTCTTCGATTCATTTCGTTTCGATTCGTTTCGATTCTATTCGATTTTTTTTCGATTCTATTCTATTCTTTTTTCTTTCTTTTTTTTTTTTTTAAGGAGAAGCAGGCTCCATGCACGGGGAGCCCGATGTGGGATTCGATCCCGGGTCTCCAGGATCACGCCCCGGGCCAAAGCACGCGCCAACCGCTGTGCCAACAAGGGATCCCCGATTCTATTCTATTCGATTCATTTTGAATCATTTCGATTTGATTCTGTTCGAGTGGTTTCTATTAGATTCTTTTCGATTTGATTCAATTCGATTCGAGTCTTTTTGATTCGAGTCTTTTCGACTCGATCAATTCAATACGATTCTTTTAGATTCGATTCGATTCGATTGTTTTCGTTTCGATTCGACTTTTTTTGATTCGATTCTTTTCGATTCGATTGTTTTCAATTCGATTGATTCGATTCTTTTCAATTCTATGCTATTCAAAGCGATTCTTTTGTATTTGATTCGTTCGATTGTTTTCTTTTTGATTCGGTTCGATTCGATTCGTTTCTTTTCGATTCGATTCAATTCTTTTCGATTCGATTCTTTTCGATTTGATTTGATTCTTTCGATTCTATTCTATTCTATTCTTTTCTATTCCATTCGAATCGATTCGTTTTGATTGAATTCGATTCTTTTCGATTCGATTCAATTAGATTCTTTCGATTGGATTCAATTTGTTTCGATTCGAATCAATTTGATTCTTTTCGATTGGATTCCATTCGATTCTTTTCGATTTGATTCAATTCGTTTCTATTCATTTGGATGATTTTCGTTGAGATTAGATTCTTTTCGATTTGATTTTTTTTCGGTTCGAGTCGATTCATTTCGCTTATTTTGGTTAGGATCAATTCAATTCGATTCTTTTTGATTTGATTTGATTCTATTCGATTTCTTTCGATTCTATTCTATTGTATTCTTTCGATTCGATTCCATTCAATCCGATTCTTTCGATTCGATTCGATTGTTTTAGATTTGATTCCATTCTTTCGATTCTATTTGATATGATTCTTTTCGATTCGATTTGATACGATACTTTTTATTTTGATTCGAATCGATTCTCTTCGGTTCGATTCGTTTTGATTCTTTTCGATTCAATTCTATTCGAATTTTTCGATTTGATTCGATCGATTCTTTAGATTCTACTTGATTTGTTTCTTTTCGATTCGTTTTTGATTCGATTCTTTTTGATTCATGTCGATTCGATTCGATTCTTTTGTTTCGATTCGATTCTTTTCAATTCGAATCTTTTCGTTACATGGAATTCGATTCTTTTCGATTTGATTCTTATGATTTTTTTCAACTCGATTTAATTCGATTCTTTTTTTTTTAGATAGTCACAGAGAGAGACAGAGAGGCAGAGACACAGGCAGAGGGAGAAGCAGGCTCCATGCACCGGGAGCCCGATGTGGGATTCGATCCCGGGTCTCCAGGATCGCGCCCTGGGCCAAAGGCAGGCGCTAAACCGCTGCGCCACCCAGGCATCCCTCAATTCGATTCTTTTTTATTCGAAGCTATTCGATTCTTTTTGATTCGATTTGATTCTATTCGATTTTTTTCGATTGATTCGATTAGTTCCTTTTTGATTCATTCAATTCATTTCTTTTGATTCAATTCAATTCGATTCTTTGGATTCGATTCTTTTGGATTCGATTCTTTTGGATTCGAATCGAGTAGATTCTTTTCATTTCGATCGGATTCATTTCAATTCGATTCTTTTCGATTCGAATGTTTTTCGAATCAATTCGATACTTTTGATTCGATTCAATTCTTTTCGTGTCGATTTGATTCTTTTCGATTCGATTCTTTTCTATTTGAATCGATTCGATTCTTTTCATTTCGATTCGATTTGATTCAATTCGATTCTTTTGATCAATTCAATTTGATTGTTTTCGATTTGATTCGATTCAATTCTTTTCTATTCTATTCAATTCGATAGTTTCCATTCGGTGATGCAATTGGATTCTTTTCGATTCGAGTCGATACGCTTCGATTCTTTTTGATTAGATACAATTCGATTCTTTCGATTCGATTCGACTCATTTCATTCTTTTTGATTCGATTCGACTAGAATTTAATCGACTGATTCAATTTGATTCTTTTCTTTTCGGTTCGATTCTTTTCTATTCGATTTTTTTCTATTCAATTCGATTCTTTCATTCGAATCGATTCGATTCTTTTCGTTTCAAATCGATTCGTTTCAATTCGAGTCTTTTCAATTCGAATCTTTGCGATTCGATTCGATTTGATATTTTTAATTCGATTCGAGTCTTTTGAATTCGATTCGATTCTTTTCAATTCTATTCTTTTCGATTCGAGTCTTTTTTTCGATTCATTCGATTCGATTCGATTGTTTTCAATTCGATTTGATGCTTTTCCATTTGATCTGATTTGTTTCATTTCGTTCTTTTCGATTCAATTCGATTCTTTTCGATTCCATTAAATTTGATTCGTTCTTTTCGATTCGATTGGATTCTTTTCGATTTGATTCAATTCTTTCGATTCGATTTGATTTGATTCTTTTCGATTCGATTCAATACTATTCTTTTCATTTCGATTCTAATCGATTCTCTTCGATTCAATTCGTTTCGATTCGTTTCGATTCTATTCGAATTTTTTCGATTCTATTCTATTCGATTCATTTTGAATCATTTCGATTTGATTCTGTTCGAGTGGTTTCTATTAGATTCTTTTCGATTTGATTCAATTCGATTCGAGTCTTTTTGATTCGAGTCTTTTCGACTCGATGCAATTCAATACGATTCTTTTAGATTCGATTCGATTCGATTGTTTTCGTTTCGATTCGACTTTTTTTGATTCGATTCTTTTCGATTCGATTGTTTTCAATTCGATTGATTCGATTCTTTTCAATTCTATGCTATTCAAAGCGATTCTTTTGTATTTGATTCGGTTCGATTCGCTTCTTTTCGATTCGATTCAATTCTTTTCGATTCGATTCTTTTCGATTCGATTTGATTCTTTTCGATTCGATTCTATTCTTTTCTATTCCATTCGAATCGATTCGTTTTGATTGAATTCGATTCTTTTCGATTCGGTTCAATTAGATTCTTTTCGATTGGATTCAATTTGTTTCGAGTCGAATCAATTTGATTCTTTTCGATTGGATTCCATTCGATTCTTTTCGATTTGATTCAATTCGATTCTTTTCGATTCTATTCATTTGGATGATTTTCGTTGAGATTAGATTCTTTTCGATTTGATTTTTTCGGTTCGAGTCGATTCATTTCGCTTATTTTGGTTAGGATCAATTCAATTCGATTCTTTTTGATTTGATTTGATTCTATTCGATTCTTTTCGATTCTATTCTATTGTATTCTTTTCTATTCCATTCCGTTCAATTCGATTCTTTTCGATTCGATTCGATTGTTTTAGATTTGATTCCATTCTTTCGATTCTATTTGATATGATTCTTTCGATTCGATTTGATACGATACTTTTTATTTTGATTCGAATCGATTCTCTTCGGTTCGATTCGTTTTGATTCTTTTCGATTCAATTCTATTCGAATTTTTTCGATTTGATTCGATTCGAATCTTTTAGATTCTACTTGATTTGTTTCTTTTCGATTCGTTTTGATTCGATTCTTTTTGATTCATGTCGATTCGATTCGATTCTTTTGTTTCGATTCGATTCTTTTCAATTCGAATCTTTTCGTTACATGGAATTCGATTCTTTTCGATTTGATTCTTTATGATTTTTTTCAACGCGATTCAATTCGATTCTTTTTTTTATGACAGTCACAGAGAGAGTGAGAGAGGCAGAGACACATGCAGAGGGAGAAGCAGGCTCCATGCACCGGGAGCCCGATGTGGGATTCGATCCCGGGTCTCCAGGATCGCGCCCTGGGCCAAAGGCAGGCGCTAAACCGCTGCGCCACCCAGGGATCCCTCAATTCGATTCTTTTTTATTCGAATCTATTCGATTCTTTTTGATTCGATTTGATTCTATTCGAGTTTTTTCGATTTGATTCGATCAGTTCCTTTTTGATTCAATTCAATTCATTTCTTTTGATTCAATTCAATTCGATTCTTTTGGATTCGATTCGATTCTTTGGATTCGATTCTTTTGGATTCGAATCGAGTACATTCTTTTCATTTCGATCGGATTCATTTCAATTCGATTCTTTTCGATTCGAATGTTTTCGAATCAATTTGATACTATTTGATTCGATTCGATTCTTTTCGTGTCGATTTGATTCTTTTCGATTCGATTCTTTTCTATTTGAATCGATTCGATTCTTTTCATTTCGATTCGATTTGATTCAATTCGATTCTTTTCGATCAATTCAATTTGATTGTTTTCGATTTGATTCGATTCGATTCTTTTCTATTCTATTCAATTCGATTAGTTTCCATTCGATGATGCAATTGGATTCTTTTCGATTCGAGTCGGTACGATTCGATTCTTTTTGATTAGATACAATTCGATTCTTTTCGATTCGATTCGATTCTTTTCGATTCGATTCGACTCGATTTCATTCTTTTTGATTCGATTCGACTAGAATTTAATCGACTGATTCAATTTGATTCTTTTCTTTTCGGTTGGATTCTTTTCTATTCGATTTTTTTCTATTCAATTCGATTCTTTCAATTCGATTCGATTCGATTCGATTCTTTTCGTTTCAAATCGATTCGTTTCAATTCGAGTCTTTTCAATTCGCTTTTCGATTCGATTCGATTTGATATTTTTAATTCGATTCGATTCATTTCGATTCGATTCGATTCTTGTCAATTCGATTTGATGCTTTTCCATTTGATCTGATTTGTTTCATTTCGATTCTTTTCGATTCAATTCGATTCTTTTCGATTCCATTAAATTTGATCGATTCTTTTCGATTCGATTAGATTCTTTTCGATTTGATTCCATTCAGTTCGATTCTTTTCGATTCGATTGGATTCTTTTCGATTTGATTCAATTCTCTCGATTCGATTTGATTTGATTCTTTTCGATTCGATTCAATACGATTCTTTTCATTTCGATTCTAATCGATTCTCTTCGATTCATTTCGTTTCGATTCGTTTCGATTCTATTCGATTTTTTTCGATTCTATTCTATTCTTTTTTTCTTTCTTTTTTTTTTTTTAAGGAGAAGCAGGCTCCATGCACGGGGAGCCCGATGTGGGATTCGATCCCGGGTCTCCAGGATCACGCCCCGGGCCAAAGGCACGCGCCAAACCGCTGTGCCAACAAGGGATCCCCGATTCTATTCTATTGGTCGATTCTTTTGAATCATTGCGATTTGATTCTGTTCGAGTGGTTTCTATTAGATCTTTTCGATTTGATTCAATTCGATTCGAGTCTTTTTGATTCGAGTCTTCTTCGACTCGATGGCAATTCAATACGATTCTTTTAGATTCGATTCGATTCGATTGTTTTCGTTTCGATTCGACTATTTTTTGATTCGATTGATTCTTTTCGATTCGATTGTTTTTCAATTCGATTGATTCGATTCTTTTCAATTCTATGCTATTCCAAAGCGATTCTTGTATTTGATTCGATTCGATTGTTTTCTTTTTGATTCGGTTCGATTCGATTCGTTTCTTTTCGATTCGATTCAATTCTTTTCGATTCGATTCTTTTCGATTTGATTTGATTCTTTTCGATTCTATTCTATTCTATTCTTTTCTATTCCATTCGAATCGATTCGTTTTGATTGAATTCGATTCTTTTCGATTCGATTCAATTAGATTCTTTTCGATTGGATTCAATTTGTTTCGATTCGAATCAATTTGATTCTTTTCGATTGGATTCCATTCGATTCTTTTCGATTTTGATTCAATTCGTTTCTATTCATTTGGATGATTTTCGTTGAGATTAGATTCTTTTCGATTTGATTTTTTTCGGTTCGAGTCGATTCATTTCGCTTATTTTGGTTAGGATCAATTCAATTCGATTCTTTTTGATTTGATTTGATTCTATTCGATTTCTTTCGATTCTATTCTATTGTATTCTTTTCGATTCGATTCCATTCAATCCGATTCTTTTCGATTCGATTCGATTGTTTTAGATTTGTTCCATTCTTTCGATTCTATTTGATATGATTCTTTTCGATTCGATTTGATACGATACTTTTTATTTTGATTCGAATCGATTCTCTTCGGTTCGATTCGTTTTGATTCTTTTCGATTCAATTCTATTCGAATTTTTTCGATTTGATTCGATTCGATTCTTTTAGATTCTACTTGATTTGTTTCTTTTCGATTCGTTTTGATTCGATTTTTGATTCATGTCGATTCGATTCGATTCTTTGTTTCGATTCGATTTTTCAATTCGAATCTTTTCGTTACATGGAATTCGATTCTTTTCGATTTGATTCTTTATGATTTTTTTCAACTCGATTTAATTCGATTCTTTTTTTTAGATAGTCACAGAGAGAGACAGAGAGGCAGAGACACATGCAGAGGAGAAGCAGGCTCCATGCACCAGGAGCCCGATGTGGGATTCGATCCCGGGTCTCCAGGATCGCCAAAGGCAGGCGCTAAACCGCTGCGCCACCCAGGCATCCCTCAATTCGATTCTTTTTTATTCGAAGCTATTCGATTCTTTTTGATTCGATTTGATTCTATTCGATTTTTTTCGATTTGATTCGATTAGTTCCTTTTTGATTCAATTCAATTCATTTCTTTGATTCAATTCAATTCGATTCTTTTGGATTCGATTCTTTTGGATTCGATTCTTTTGGATTCGAATCGAGTAGATTCTTTTCATTTCGATCGGATTCATTTCAATTCGATTCTTTTCGATTCGAATGTTTTCGAATCAATTCGATACTTTTTGATTCGATTCAATTCTTTTCGTGTCGATTTGATTCTTTTCGATTCGATTCTTTTCTATTTGAATCGATTCGATTCTTTTCATTTCGATTCGATTTGATTCAATTCGATTCTTTTCGATCAATTCAATTTGATTGTTTTCGATTTGATTCGATTCAATTCTTTTCTATTCTATTCAATTCGATTAGTTTCCATTCGGTGATGCAATTGGATTCTTTTCGATTCGAGTCGATACGCTTCGATTCTTTTTGATTAGATACAATTCGATTCTTTTCGATTCGATTCGACTCGATTTCATTCTTTTTGATTCGATTCGACTAGAATTTAATCGACTGATTCAATTTGATTCTTTTCTTTTCGGTTCGATTCTTTTCTATTCGATTTTTTTCTATTCAATTCGATTCTTTCAATTCGAATCGATTCGATTCTTTTCGTTTCAAATCGATTCGTTTCAATTCGAGTCTTTTCAATTCGAATCTTTGCGATTCGATTCGATTTGATATTTTTAATTCGATTCGAGTCTTTTGAATTCGATTCGATTCTTTTCAATTCTATTCTTTTCGATTCGAGTCTTTTTGATTCGATTCATTTCGATTCGATTCGATTGTTTTCAATTCGATTTGATGCTTTTCCATTTGATCTGATTTGTTTCATTTCGATTCTTTTCGATTCAATTCGATTCTTTTCGATTCCATTAAATTTGATTCGATTCTTTTCGATTCGATTGGATTCTTTTCGATTTGATTCAATTCTTTCGATTCGATTTGATTTGATTCTTTTCGATTCGATTCAATACGATTCTTTTCATTTCGATTCTAATCGATTCTCTTCGATTCAATTCGTTTCGATTCGTTTCGATTCTATTCGAATTTTTTCGATTCTATTCTATTCGATTCATTTTGAATCATTTCGATTTGATTCTGTTCGAGTGGTTTCTATTAGATTCTTTTCGATTTGATTCAATTCGATTCGAGTCTTTTTGATTCGAGTCTTTTCGACTCGATGCAATTCAATACGATTCTTTTAGATTCGATTCGATTCGATTGTTTTCGTTTCGATTCGACTTTTTTTGATTCGATTCTTTTCGATTCGATTGTTTTCAATTCGATTGATTCGATTCTTTTCAATTCTATGCTATTCAAAGCGATTCTTTTGTATTTGATTCGATTCGATTGTTTTTGATTCGGTTCGATTCGCTTCTTTTCGATTCGATTCAATTCTTTTCGATTCGATTCTTTTCGATTCGATTTGATTCTTTTCGATTCGATTCTATTCTTTTCTATTCCATTCGAATCGATTCGTTTTGATTGAATTCGATTCTTTTCGATTCGATTCATTAAATTCTTTTCGATTGGATTCAATTTGTTTCGATTCGAATCCATTGATATCTTTCGATTGGATTCCATTCGATTCTTTCGATTTGATTCAATTCGAGTCTTTTCGATTCTATTCATTTCGATGATTTTCGTTGAGGTTAGATTCTTTTCGATTTGATTTTTTCGGTTCGAGGTCGATTCATTTCGCTTATTTTGGTTAGGATCAACTTTAATGGATCTTTGTGATTGGAATTTGATTCTATTGATGCTTTTTCGAATTCTAGTCTATTTATTTTTTCGATTTCATTCCAGGTCAAATCCGATTCTTTTCGTGATTCGATTCGATGTTTTCAGGAATTTTGATTCCATTCTTTCGATTCTATTTTGAATATGATTCTTTTCGATTCGATTTGATACGTAATCTTTTATTTTGATTCGATACGATTCTCTTCGGTTCGATTCGTTTTTGATTCTTTTCGATTCAATTCTATTCGAATTTTTCGATTTGATTCGATTCGAATCTTTAGATTCTAACTTGATTTGTTTCTTTTCGACTTCGTTTGATTCGATTCTTTTGATTCATTTCGATTCGATTCGATTTCTTTTAGTTTCGATTCGATTCTTTCAATTCGAGAATCTTTTCGTTACATGGAATTCGATTCTTTTTCGATTTGATTCTTTATTGATTTTTTCAACGCGATTAAATTCGATTCTTTTTTTTATGACAGTCACAGAGAGATGAGAGAGGCAGAGACACATGCAGAGGGAGAAGCAGGCTCCATGCACCGGGAGCCCGATGTGGGATTCGATCCCGGGTCTCCAGGATCGCGCCCTGGGCCAAAGGCAGGCGCTAAACCGCTGCGCCACCCAGGGATCCCTCAATTCGATTCTTTTTTATTCGAATCTATTCGATTCTTTTTGATTCGATTTGATTCTATTCGAGTTTTTTCGATTTGATTCGATCAGTTCCTTTTTGATTCAATTCAATTCATTTCTTTTGATTCAATTCAATTCGATTCTTTTGGATTCGATTCGATTCTTTTGGATTCGAATCGAGTACATTCTTTTCATTTCGATCGGATTCATTTCAATTCGATTCTTTTCGATTCGAATGTTTTCGAATCAATTGATACTATTTGATTCGATTCGATTCTTTTCGTGTCGATTTGATTCTTTTCGATTCGATTCTTTTCTATTTGAATCGATTCGATTCTTTTCATTTCGATTCGATTTGATTCAATTCGATTCTTTTCGATCAATTCAATTTGATTGTTTTCGATTTGATTCGATTCGATTCTTTTCTATTCTATTCAATTCGATTAGTTTCCATTCGATGATGCAATTGGATTCTTTTCGATTCGAGTCGGTACGATTCGATTCTTTTTGATTAGATACAATTCGATTCTTTTCGATTCGATTCGATTCTTTTCGATTCGATTCGACTCGATTTCATTCTTTTTGATTCGATTCGACTAGAATTTAATCGACTGATTCAATTTGATTCTTTTCTTTTCGGTTGGATTCTTTTCTATTCGATTTTTTTCTATTCAATTCGATTCTTTCAATTCGATTCGATTCGATTCGATTCTTTTCGTTTCAAATCGATTCGTTTCAATTCGAGTCTTTTCAATTCGATTCTTTTCGATTCGATTCGATTTGATATTTTTAATTCGATTCGATTCATTTCGATTCGATTCGATTCTTGTCAATTCGATTTGATGCTTTTCCATTTGATCTGATTTGTTTCATTTCGATTCTTTTCGATTCAATTCGATTCTTTTCGATTCCATTAAATTTGATCGATTCTTTTCGATTCGATTAGATTCTTTTCGATTTGATTCCATTCAGTTCGATTCTTTTCGATTCGATTGGATTCTTTTCGATTTGATTCAATTCTCTCGATTCGATTTGATTTGATTCTTTTCGATTCGATTCAATACGATTCTTTTCATTTCGATTCTAATCGATTCTCTTCGATTCATTTCGTTTCGATTCGTTTCGATTCTATTCGATTTTTTTCGATTCTATTCTATTCTTTTTTTCTTTTTTTTTTTTTTTTTAAGGAGAAGCAGGCTCCATGCACGGGGAGCCCGATGTGGGATTCGATCCCGGGTCTCCAGGATCACGCCCCGGGCCAAAGGCACGCGCCAAACCGCTGTGCCAACAAGGGATCCCCGATTCTATTCTATTCGATTCATTTGAATCATTTCGATTTGATTCTGTTCGAGTGGTTTCTATTAGATTCTTTTCGATTTGATTCAATTCGATTCGAGTCTTTTTGATTCGAGTCTTTTCGACTCGATGCAATTCAATACGATTCTTTTAGATTCGATTCGATTCGATTGTTTTCGTTTCGATTCGACTTTTTTGATTCGATTCTTTTCGATTCGATTGTTTTCAATTCGATTGATTCGATTTTCAATTCTATGCTATTCAAAGCGATTCTTTTGTATTTGATTCGATTCGATTGTTTTCTTTTGATTCGGTTCGATTCGTTTCTTTTCGATTCGATTCAATTCTTTTCGATTCGATTCTTTTCGATTTGATTTGATTCTTTTCGATTCTATTCTATTCTATTCTTTTCTATTCCATTCGAATCGATTCGTTTGATTGAATTCGATTCTTTTCGATTCGATTCAATTAGATTCTTTTCGATTGGATTCAATTTGTTTCGATTCGAATCAATTTGATTCTTTTCGATTGGATTCCATTCGATTCTTTTCGATTTGATTCAATTCGTTTCTATTCATTTGGATGATTTTCGTTGAGATTAGATTCTTTTCGATTTGATTTTTTTCGGTTCGAGTCGATTCATTTCGCTTATTTTGGTTAGGATCAATTCAATTCGATTCTTTTTGATTTGATTTGATTCTATTCGATTTCTTTCGATTCTATTCTATTGTATTCTTTTCGATTCGATTCCATTCAATCCGATTCTTTTCGATTCGATTCGATTGTTTTAGATTTTATTCCATTCTTTCGATTCTATTTGATATGATTCTTTTCGATTCGATTTGATACGATACTTTTAATTTTGATTCGAATCGATTCTCTTCGGTTCGATTCGTTTTGATTCTTTTCGATTCAATTCTATTCGAATTTTTCGATTTGATTCGATTCGATTCTTTTAGATTCTACTTGATTTGTTTCTTTTCGATTCGTTTTGATTCGATTCTTTTTGATTCATGTCGATTCGATTCGATTCTTTTGTTTCGATTCGATTCTTTTCAATTCGAATCTTTTCGTTACATGGAATTCGATTCTTTTCGATTTGATTCTTTATGATTTTTTTCAACTCGATTTAATTCGATTCTTTTTTTTAGATAGTCACAGAGAGAGACAGAGAGGCAGAGACACATGCAGAGGGAGAAGCAGGCTCCATGCACCAGGAGCCCGATGTGGGATTCGATCCCGGGTCTCCAGGATCGCGCCCTGGGCCAAAGGCAGGCGCTAAACCGCTGCGCCACCCAGGATCCCTCAATTCGATTCTTTTTATTCGAAGCTATTCGATTCTTTTTGATTCGATTTGATTCTATTCGATTTTTTTCGATTTGATTCGATAGTTCCTTTTTGATTCAATTCAATTCATTTTTTGATTCAATTCAATTCGATTCTTTTGGATTCGATTCTTTTGGATTCGATTCTTTTGGATTCGAATCGAGTAGATTCTTTTCATTTCGATCGGATTCATTTCAATTCGATCTTTTCGATTCGAATGTTTTCGAATCAATTCGATACTTTTGATTCGATTCAATTCTTTTCGTGTCGATTTGATTCTTTTCGATTCGATTCTTTTCTATTTGAATCGATTCGATTCTTTTCATTTCGATTCGATTTGATTCAATTCGATTCTTTTCGATCAATTCAATTTGATTGTTTTCGATTTGATTCGATTCAATTCTTTCTATTCTATTCAATTCGATTAGTTTCCATTCGGTGATGCAATTGGATTCTTTTCGATTCGAGTCGATACGCTTCGATTCTTTTTGATTAGATACAATTCGATTTTCGATTCGATTTTCGATTCGATTCGACTCGATTTCATTCTTTTTGATTCGATTCGACTAGAATTTAATCGACTGATTCAATTTGATTCTTTTCTTTTCGGTTCGATTCTTTTCTATTCGATTTTTTCTATTCAATTCGATTCTTTCAATTCGATCGATTCGATTCGATTCTTTCGTTTCAAATCGATTCGTTTCAATTCGAGTCTTTTCAATTCGAATCTTTGCGATTCGATTCGATTTGATATTTTTAATTCGATTCGAGTCTTTGAATTCGATTCGATTCTTTCAATTCATTTATCTTTTCGATTTTTGATTCGATTGTTTCGATTCGATTCTTTTCGATTCAATTCGATCTTTTCGATTCTCATTTTTCATTTGATCGATTCTTTTCGATTCAATTCGATTCTTTTCGATTTGATTCCATTCAGTTCGATTCTTTTCGATTCGATTGGATTCTTTTCGATTTGATTCAATTCTTTCGATTCGATTTGATTTGATTCTTTTCGATTCGATTCAATACGATTTCATTTCGATTCTAATCGATTCTCTTCGATTCAATTCGTTTCGATTCGTTTCGATTCTATTCGATTTTTTCGATTCGATTATATTCTTTTTTCTTCTTTTTTTTTTTTTTTTAAGGAGAAGCAGGCTCCATGCACGGGGAGCCCGATGTGGGATCGATCCCGGGTCTCCAGGATCACGCCCCGGGCCAAAGGCACGCGCCCAAACCGCTGTGCCAACAAAGGGATCCCCGATTCTATTCTATTCGATCATTTTGAATCATTTCGATTTGATTCTGTTCGAGTGGTTTCTATTAGATTCTTTTCGATTTGATTCAATTCGATTCGAGTCTTTTGATTCGAGTTTTCGACTCGATGCAATTCAATACGATTCTTTTAGATTCGATTCGATTCGATTGTTTTCGTTTCGATTCGACTTTTTTTGATTCGATTTTTCGATTCGATTGTTTTCAATTCGATTGATTCGATTCTTTTCAATTCTATGCTATTCAAAGCGATTCTTTTGTATTTGATTCGATTCGATTGTTTTCTTTTGATTGGTTCGATTCGTTTCTTTTCGATTCGATTCAATTCTTTTCGATTCGATTCTTTTCGATTCGATTTGATTCTTTTCGATTCTATTCTATTATATTTTTTCTATTCCATTCGAATCGATTCGTTTTGATTGAATTCGATTCTTTTCGATTCGATTCAATTAGATTCTTTTCGATTGGATTCAATTTGTTTCGATTCGAATCAATTTGATTCTTTTCGATTGGATTCCATTCGATTCTTTTCGATTTGATTCAATTCGTTTCTATTCATTTGGATGATTTTCGTTGAGTTTAGATTCTTTTCGATTTGTTTTTTTCGGTTCGAGTCGATTCATTTTCGCTATTTTGGTTAGGATCAATTCAATTCGATTCTTTTTGATTGATTTGATTCTATTCGATTTCTTTCGATTCTATTCTATTGTATTCTTTCGATTCGATTCATTCAATCGATTTTTTCGATTCGATTCGATGTTTTAGATTTTATTCCATTCTTTCGATTCTATTTGATTGATTCTTCGATTCGATTTGATACGATACTTTTTATTTTGATTCGAATCGATTCTCTTCGTTCGATTCGTTTTGATTCTTTCGATTCAATTCTATTCGAATTTTCGATTTTGTTTGATTCGATTCGATTCTTTTAGATTCTACTTGATTTGTTTCTTTTCGATTCGTTTTGATTCGATTCTTTTTGATTCATGTCGATTCGATTCGATTCTTTTGTTTCGATTCGATTCTTTTCAATTCGAATCTTTTCGTTACATGGAATTCGATTCTTTTCGATTTGATTCTTTATGATTTTTTCAACTCGATTTAATTCGATTCTTTTTTTTTAGATAGTCACAGAGAGAGACAGAGAGGCAGAGAACATGCAGAGCAGAAGCAGAGCAGGCTCCATGCACCAGGAGCACGATGGGGATTCGATCCGTCTCCAGGATCGCGCCCTGGGCCAAGGCAGGCGCTAAACCGCTGCGCCACCCAGGCATCCCTCAATTCGATTCTTTTTTATTCGAAGCTATTCGATTCTTTTTGATTCGATTTGATTCTATTCGATTTTTTTCGATTTGATTCGATTAGTTCCTTTTTGATTCAATTCAATTCATTTCTTTGATTCAATTCAATTCGATTCTTTTGGATTCGATTCTTTTGGATTCGATTCTTTTGGATTCGAATCGAGTAGATTCTTTTCATTTCGATCGGATTCATTTCAATTCGATTCTTTTCGATTCGAATGTTTTCGAATCAATTCGATACTTTTTGATTCGATTCAATTCTTTTCGTGTCGATTTGATTCTTTTCGATTCGATTCTTTTCTATTTGAATCGATTCGATTCTTTTCATTTCGATTCGATTTGATTCAATTCGATTCTTTTCGATCAATTCAATTTGATTGTTTTCGATTTGATTCGATTCAATTCTTTTCTATTCTATTCAATTCGATTAGTTTCCATTCGGTGATGCAATTGGATTCTTTTCGATTCGAGTCGATACGCTTCGATTCTTTTTGATTAGATACAATTCGATTCTTTTCGATTCGATTCGACTCGATTTCATTCTTTTGATTCGATTCGACTAGAATTTAATCGACTGATTCAATTTGATTCTTTTCTTTTCGGTTCGATTCTTTTCTATTCGATTTTTTTCTATTCAATTCGATTCTTTCAATTCGAATCGATTCGATTCTTTTCGTTTCAAATCGATTCGTTTCAATTCGAGTCTTTTCAATTCGAATCTTTGCGATTCGATTCGATTTGATATTTTTAATTCGATTCGAGTCTTTTGAATTCGATTCGATTCTTTTCAATTCTATTTCTTTTCGATTCGAGTCTTTTTGATTCGATTCATTTCGATTCGATTCGATTGTTTTCAATTCGATTTGATGCTTTTCCATTTGATCTGATTTGTTTCATTTCGATTCTTTTCGATTCAATTCGATTCTTTTCGATTCCATTAAATTTGATTCGATTCTTTTCGATTCGATTGGATTCTTTTCGATTTGATTCAATTCTTTCGATTCGATTTGATTTGATTCTTTTCGATTCGATTCAATACGATTCTTTTCATTTCGATTCTAATCGATTCTCTTCGATTCAATTCGTTTCGATTCGTTTCGATTCTATTCGAATTTTTTCGATTCTATTCTATTCGATTCATTTTGAATCATTTCGATTTGATTCTGTTCGAGTGGTTTCTATTAGATTCTTTTCGATTTGATTCAATTCGATTCGATTCGTCTTTTTGATTCGAGTCTTTTCGACTCGATGCAATTCAATACGATTCTTTTAGATTCGATTCGATTCGATTGTTTTCGTTTCGATTCGACTTTTTTTGATTCGATTCTTTTCGATTCGATTGTTTCAATTCGATTGATTCGATTCTTTCAATTCTATGCTATTCAAAGCGATTCTTTTGTATTTGATTCGATTCGATTGTTTTTGATTCGTTCGATTCGCTTCTTTTTCGATTCGATTCAATTCTTTTCGATTCGATTCTTTTCGATTCGATTTGATTCTTTCGATTCGATTCTATTCTTTTCTATTCCATTCGAATCGATTCGTTTTGATTGAATTCGATTCTTTTCGATTCGGTTCAATTAGATTCTTTTCGATTGGATTCAATTTGTTTCGAGTCGAATCAATTTGATTCTTTTCGATTGGATTCCATTCGATTCTTTCGATTTGATTCAATTCGATTCTTTTCGATTCTATTCATTTGGATGATTTTCGTTGAGATTAGATTCTTTTCGATTTGATTTTGTTCGGTTCGAGTCGATTCATTTCGCTTATTTTGGTTAGGATCAAGTCAATTCGATTCTTTTTGATTTGATTTGATTCTATTCGATTTCTTTCGATTCTATTCTATTGTATTCTTTTCGATTCCATTCCGTTCAATTCGATTCTTTCGATTCGATTCGATTGTTTTAGATTTGATTCCATTCTTTTCGATTCTATTTGATATGATTCTTTCGATTCGATTTGATACGATACTTTTTATTTTGATTCGAATCGATTCTCTTCGGTTCGATTCGTTTTGATTCTTTTCGATTCAATTCTATTCGAATTTTTTCAATTTGATTCGATTCGAATCTTTTAGATTCTACTTGATTTGTTTCTTTTCGATTCGTTTTGATTCGATTCTTTTTGATTCATGTCGATTCGATTCGATTCTTTTGTTTCGATTCGAATCTTTTCAATTCGAATCTTTTCGTTACATGGAATTCGATTCTTTCGATTTGATTCTTTATGATTTTTTCAACGCGATTCAATTCGTTCTTTTTTTATGATAGTCACAGAGAGAGTGAGAGAGGCAGAGACACATGCAGAGGGAGAAGCAGGCTCCATGCACCGGAGCCCGATGTGGGATTCGATCCCGGGTCTCCAGGATCGCGCCCTGGGCCAAAGGCAGGCGCTAAACCGCTGCGCCACCCAGGGATCCCTCAATTCGATTCTTTTTATTCGAATCTATTCGATTCTTTTTGATTCGATTTGATTCTATTCGAGTTTTTTCGATTTGATTCGATTAGTTCCTTTTTGATTCAATTCAATTCATTTCTTTTGATTCAATTCAATTCGATTCTTTTGGATTCGATTCTTTTGGATTCGAATCGAGTAGATTCTTTTCATTTCGATCGGATTCATTTCAATTCGATCTTTTCGATTCGAATGTTTTCGAATCAATTCGATACTATTTGATTCGATTCGATTCTTTTCGTGTCGATTTGATTCTTTTCGATTCGATTCTTTTCTATTTGAATCGATTCGATTCTTTTCATTTCGATTCGATTTGATTCAATTCGATTCTTTTCGATCAATTCAATTTGATTGTTTTCGATTTGATTCGATTCGATTCTTTTCTATTCTATTCAATTCGATTAGTTTCCATTCGATGATGCAATTGGATTCTTTTCGATTCGAATCGTACGATTCGATTCTTTTTGATTAGATACAATTCGATTCTTTTCGATTCGATTCGATTCTTTTCGATTCGATTCGACTCGATTTCATTCTTTTTGATTCGATTCGACTAGAATTTAATCGACTGATTCAATTTGATTCTTTTCTTTTCGGTTGGATTCTTTTCTATTCGATTTTTTTCTATTCAATTCGATTCTTTCAATTCGATTCGATTCGATTCGATTCTTTTCGTTTCAAATCGATTCGTTTCAATTCGAGTCTTTTTCAATTCGATTCTTTTCGATTCGATTCGATTTGATATTTTAATTCGATTCGATCATTTCGATTCGATTCGATTCTTGTCAATTCGATTTGATGCTTTTCCCTTTGATCTATTTGTTTCATTTCGATTCTTTTCGATTCAATTCGATTCTTTTCGATTCCATTAAATTGATCGATTCTTTTCGATTCGATTAGATTCTTTTCGATTTGATTCCATTCAGTTCGATTCTTTCGATTCGATTGGATTCTTTTCGATTTGATTCAATTCTCTCGATTCGATTTGATTTGATTCTTTTCGATTCGATTCAATACGATTCTTTTCATTTCGATTCTAATCGATTCTCTTCGATTCATTTCGTTTCGATTCGTTTCGATTCTATTCGATTTTTTTTCGATTCTATTCTATTCTTTTTTTCTTTCTTTTTTTTTTTTTTTTAAGGAGAAGCAGGTCTCCATGCACGGGGAGCCGTAGTGGGATTCGATCCCGGGTCTCCAAGGATCACGCCCCGGGCCAAAGGCACGCGCCAAACCGCTGTGGCCAACAAGGGAATCCCCGATTCTATTCTATTCGATTCATTTTGAATCATTTCGATTTGATTCTGTTTCGAGTGGTTTCTATTAGATTCTTTTTCGATTTGATTCAATTCGATTCGAGTCTTTTTGATTCGAGTCTTTTTCGACTCGATGCAATTCAATACGATTCTTTTAGATTCGATTCGATTCGATTGTTTTCGTTTCGATTCGACTTTTTTTGATTCGATTCTTTCGATTCGATTGTTTTCAATTCGATTGATTTCGATTCTTTTCAATTCTATGCTATTCAAAGCGATTTCTTTGTATTGATTCGATTCGATTGTTTTCTTTTTGATTCGGTCGATTCGTTTCTTTTCGATTCGATTCAATTCTTTTCGATTCGATTCTTTCGATTCGATTTGATTCTTTCGATTCTATTCTATATCTTTTCTATTCCATTCGAATCGATTCGTTTTGATTGAATTCGATTCTTTTCGATTCGATTCAATTAGATTCTTTTCGATTGGATTCAATTTGTTTCGATCGAATCAATTTGATTCTTTTCGATTGGATTCCATTCGATTCTTTTCGATTTGATTCAATTCGATTCTTTTCGATGCTATTCATTTGGATGATTTTCGTTGAGATTAGATTCTTTTCGATTTGATTTTTTTCGGTTCGAGTCGATTTCATTTCGCTTATTTTGGTTGTAGGATCAATTCAATTCGATTCTTTTTGATTTGATTTGATTCTATTCGATTTCTTTCGATTCTATTCTATCTTTTCGATTCGATTCCATTCAATCCGATTTCTATTCGATTCATTCGAATTGTTTTAGATTTTATTCCATTCTTTCGATTCTATTTGATATGATTCTTTTCGATTCGATTTGATACGATACTTTTTATTTTGATTCGAATCGATTCTCTCTTCGGTTCGATTCGTTTTGATTCTTTTCGATTCAATTCTATTCGAATTTTTTCGATTTGATTCGATTCGATTCTTTAGATTCTACTTGATTTGTTTCTTTTCGATTCGTTTTGATTCGATTCTTTTTGATTCATGTCGATTCGATTCGATTCTTTTTTCGATTCGATTCTTTTCAATTCGAATCTTTTCGTTACATGGAATTCGATTCTTTTCGATTTGATTCTTTATGATTTTTTTCAACGCGATTCAAATTCGATTCTTTTTATGATAGTCACAGAGAGAGACAGAGAGGGCAGAGGAGACACAGCAGAGGAGGAAGCAGGCTCCATGCACCGAGAGCCCGATGTGGGATTCGATCCCGGGTCTCCAGGATCGCGCCCTGGGCCAAAGGGCAGGCGCTAAACCGCTGCGCCACCCAGGGATCCCTCAATTCGATTCTTTTTATTAGAATCTATTCGATTCTTTTTTGATTCGATTTGATTCTATTCGAGTTTTTTCGATTTGATTCGATCAGTTCCTTTTTGATTCAATTCAATTCATTTCTTTTGATTCAATTCAATTCGATTCTTTTGGATTCGTTTCGATTCTTTTGGATTCGATCTTTTGGATTCGAATCGAGTACATTCTTTTCATTTCGATCCGGATTCATTTCAATTCGATTCTTTTCGATTCGAATGTTTTCGAATCAATTCGATACTTTTTGATTCGATTCGATTCTTTTCGTGTCGATTTGATTCTTTTCGATTCGATTCTTTTCTATTTGAATCGATTCGATTCTTTTCATTTCGATTCGATTTGATTCACTTCGATTCTTTCGATCAATTCAATTTGATGGTTTTCGATTTGATTCGATTCGATTCTTTTCTATTCTATTCAATTCGATTAGTTTCCATTCGATGATGCAATTGGATTCTTTTCGATTCGAGTCGGTACGATTCGATTCTTTTTGATTAGATACAATTCGATTCTTTTCGATTCGATTCGATTCTTTTCGATTCGATTCGACTCGATTTCATTCTTTTGATTCGATTCGACTAGAATTTAATCGACTGATTCAATTTGATTCTTTTCTTTTCGGTTGGATTCTTTTCTATTCGATTTTTTTCTATTCAATTCGATTCTTTCAATTCGATTCGATTCGATTCGATTCTTTTCGTTTCAAATCGATTCGTTTCAATTCGAGTCTTTTCAATTCGATTCTTTTCGATTCGATTCATTTCGATTCGATTCGATTCTTGTCAATTCGATTTGATGCTTTTCCATTTGATCTGATTTGTTTCATTTCGATTCTTTTCGATTCAATTCGATTCTTTTCGATTCCATTAAATTTGATCGATTCTTTTCGATTCGATTAGATTCTTTTCGATTTGATTCCATTCAGTTCGATTCTTTTCGATTCGATTGGATTCTTTTCGATTTGATTCAATTCTCTCGATTCGATTTGATTTGATTCTTTTCGATTCGATTCAATACGATTCTTTTCATTTCGATTCTAATCGATTCTCTTCGATTCATTTCGTTTCGATTCGTTTCGATTCTATTCGATTTTTTTCGATTCTATTCTATTCTTTTTTTCTTTCTTTTTTTTTTTTTTAAGGAGAAGCAGGCTCCATGCACGGGGAGCCCGATGTGGGATTCGATCCCGGGTCTCCAGGATCACGCCCCGGGCCAAAGGCACGCGCCAAACCGCTGTGCCAACAAGGGATCCCCGATTCTATTCTATTCGATTCATTTTGAATCATTTCGATTTGATTCTGTTCGAGTGGTTTCTATTAGATTCTTTTCGATTTGATTCAATTCGATTCGAGTCTTTTTGATTCGAGTCTTTTCGACTCGATGCAATTCAATACGATTCTTTTAGATTCGATTCGATTCGATTGTTTTCGTTTCGATTCGACTTTTTTGATTCGATTCTTTTCGATTCGATTGTTTTCAATTCGATTGATTCGATTCTTTTCAATTCTATGCTATTCAAAGCGATTCTTTTGTATTTGATTCGATTCGATTGTTTTCTTTTTGATTCGGTTCGATTCGTTTCTTTTCGATTCGATTCAATTCTTTTCGATTCGATTCTTTTCGATTCGATTTGATTCTTTTCGATTCTATTCTATTCTATTCTTTTCTATTCCATTCGAATCGATTCGTTTTGATTGAATTCGATTCTTTTCGATTCGATTCAATTAGATTCTTTTCGATTGGATTCAATTTGTTTCGATTCGAATCAATTTGATTCTTTTCGATTGGATTCCATTCGATTCTTTTCGATTTGATTCAATTCGTTTCTATTCATTTGGATGATTTTCGTTGAGATTAGATTCTTTTCGATTTGATTTTTTTCGGTTCGAGTCGATTCATTTCGCTTATTTTGGTTAGGATCAATTCAATTCGATTCTTTTTGATTTGATTTGATTCTATTCGATTTCTTTCGATTCTATCTATTGTATTCTTTTCGATTCGATTCCATTCAATCCGATTCTTTTCGATTCGATTCGATTGTTTTAGATTTTATTCCATTCTTTCGATTCTATTTGATATGATTCTTTTCGATTCGATTTGATACGATACTTTTTATTTTGATTCGAATCGATTCTCTTCGGTTCGATTCGTTTTGATTCTTTTCGATTCAATTCTATTCGAATTTTTTCGATTTGATTCGATTCGATTCTTTTAGATTCTACTTGATTTGTTTCTTTTCGATTCGTTTTGATTCGATTCTTTTTGATTCATGTCGATTCGATTCGATTCTTTTGTTTCGATTCGATTCTTTTCAATTCGAATCTTTTCGTTACATGGAATTCGATTCTTTCGATTTGATTCTTTATGATTTTTTTCAACTCGATTTAATTCGATTCTTTTTTTTAGATAGTCACAGAGAGAGACAGAGAGGCAGAGACACATGCAGAGGGAGAAGCAGGCTCCATGCACCAGGGCCCGATGTGGGATTCGATCCCGGGTCTCCAGGATCGCGCCCTGGGCCAAAGGCAGGCGCTAAACCGCTGCGCCACCCAGGGATCCCTCAATTCGATTCTTTTTTATTCGAAGCTATTCGATTCTTTTTGATTCGATTTGATTCTATTCGATTTTTTTCGATTTGATTCGATTAGTTCCTTTTTGATTCAATTCAATTCATTTCTTTTGATTCAATTCAATTCGATTCTTTTGGATTCGATTCTTTTGGATTCGATTCTTTTGGATTCGAATCGAGTAGATTCTTTTCATTTCGATCGGATTCATTTCAATTCGATTCTTTTCGATTCGAATGTTTCGAATCAATTCGATACTTTTTGATTCGATTCATTCTTTTCGTGTCGATTTGATTCTTTTCGATTCGATTCTTTTCTATTTGAATCGATTCGATTCTTTTCATTTCGATTCGATTTGATTCAATTCGATTCTTTCGATCAATTCAATTTGATTGTTTTCGATTTGATTCGATTCAATTCTTTCTATTCTATTCAATTCGATAGTTTCCATTCGGTGATGCAATTGGATTCTTTTCGATTCGAGTCGATACGCTTCGATTCTTTTTGATTAGATACAATTCGATTCTTTTCGATTCGATTCGACTCGATTTCATTCTTTTTGATTCGATTCGACTAGAATTTAATCGACTGATTCAATTTGATTCTTTTCTTTTCGGTTCGATTCTTTTCTATTCGATTTTTTTCTATTCAATTCGATTCTTTCAATTCGAATCGATTCGATTCTTTTCGTTTCAAATCGATTCGTTTCAATTCGAGTCTTTTCAATTCGAATCTTTGCGATTCGATTCGATTTGATATTTTTAATTCGATTCGAGTCTTTTGAATTCGATTCGATTCTTTTCAATTCTTTCTTTCGATTCGAGTCTTTTGATTCGATTCATTTCGATTCGATTCGATTTTTTTCAATTCGATTTGATGCTTTTCCATTTGATCTGATTTGTTTCATTTCGATTCTTTTCGATTCAATTCGATTCTTTTCGATTCGATTAATTTGATTCGATTCTTTTCGATTCGATTGGATTCTTTTCGATTTGATTCAATTCTTTCGATTCGATTTGATTTGATTCTTTTCGATTCGATTCAATACGATTCTTTTCATTTCGATTCTAATCGATTCTCTTCGATTCAATTCGTTTCGATTCGTTTCGATTCTATTCGAATTTTTTCGATTCTATTCTATTCGATTCATTTTGAATCATTTCGATTTGATTCTGTTCGAGTGGTTTCTATTAGATTCTTTTCGATTTGATTCAATTCGATTCGAGTCTTTTTGATTCGAGTCTTTTCGACTCGATGCAATTCAATACGATTCTTTTAGATTCGTTCGATTCGATTGTTTTCGTTTCGATTCGACTTTTTTTTGATTCGATTCTTTTCGATTCGATTGTTTTCAATTCGATGATTCGATTCTTTTCAATTCTATGCTATTCAAAGCGATTCTTTGTATTTGATTCGATTCGATTGTTTTTGATTCGGTTCGATTCGCTTCTTTTTTCGATTCGATTCAATTCTTTTCGATTCGATTCTTTTCGATTCGATTTGATTCTTTTCGATTCGATTCTATCTTTTCTATTCCATTCGAATCGATTCGTTTTGATTGAATTCGATTCTTTTCGATTCGTTCAATTAGATTCTTTTTCTTTTCGATTTGGATTCATTTGTTTCGAGTCGAATCAATTTGATTCTTTTCGATTGGATTCCATTCGATTCTTT